>NW_012267266.1:3357621-3407028 GCF_000151885.1 Dipodomys ordii
GGAAGGAAGGAAGGAAGGAAGGAAGGAAGGAAGGGAGGGAGGGAGGGAGGGAGGGAGGGAGGGAGGGAGGGAGAGAAGGAGAGGGAGAGAGAAAAGAAAGGAAGGAGGAAGAAGGAAGGAAGGGAGGGAGGGAGGAAGAGAAGGAGAGAGGGAGGGAGGGAAGGAGGAAGAGAAGGAGAAGGAGAGGGAAGGAGGGGGAGAGAGAGAAAAGAAAGGAAGGAGGGAGGGAGGAAGAGAAGGAGAGGAAGAGGGAAGGAGGGGGAGAGAAAGAAAAGAAAGGAGGAAGGGAGGGAGGGAGAAAAAAGGGAAAGAGAAGTGGGGAGGGAGGGAAGGGAGAGGGGAGAGGAGGGGAGGGGAAGGAGGAGGGAAATTTGATGACTTTTTTTTTTTTGCCAGTCATAGGGTTTAAACTCTGGACCTGGGCACTGTCCCTGGCCTCCTTTTGCTCAAGGGTAGCACTCCACCACTTGAGTCACAACACCACTTCCAACTTTTTCTGTGACTAGTTGGAAATAAAAGAGTCTCACAAACTTTGCTGCCCAGGCTGGCCTCAAACCACGATCCTTAGATCTCGGCCTCCTGAGTAGCTAGGATCACAGGCATGGGCCACCTGGCTCCAGATGACTTTTTAAGACCTCATAAAACAAAACTCACATCCAGCATAATTAAAACTGCCTTTACAGAATTTCCAGTAAAATAATGAGCCTTAGTGAACGACATTTACCAAACATACAGTGCTGACTCAATGCCTGAAATTGGGCTAAGTAGGGAGGAATATCAACGTGGCTCAAATCCTTCCTTGGGCAAATGGTTAAAAAGACAAACAAAATTATTTTTAGAAAAGGTGGGTTTCTAAATTGCTAGAGTAGAAGCTTAGACCCAGCAAAAGAGATGGAGGTCAAGAGAGTCCCCTGCAGTAGGTAATTATAAGTTAAAAACCTTATAATATGGAATTAAGATGGCTTGAAAGTCTCTATTTTGATGACATTTGTCCCTCAAAGACTCACATATTTTTTTAGGGCCTGACATGGATTTTAAACAAAAAACCAACCAAAAACCCTAGTCATCTTTCTCTTCTCTGATCTCTCTCTATGTCAACGTGGTATCACAGAACTAGCCAGACTTTCCCTTAACCCCAAATGAAACAATCATGGTGACTAATACTACATGCAGCATCTGAATCTGGATACAGATAAAAGCCTGCCATTTTTTGCATCATGTTTCTTCTTTCTTCCCAGGAAGACTGGAAAACCTAATTAAGTCCTGGCTGATGCAGAAGTCTCATTAACTGCCATATAGCCATTCTATAATTTATATCTCTTTATTTTTGCTATGTTGGGGATTAAATCCAGGGCCTTGTACATGCCAGGCAAGTTCTGTACCACTTAGCTAACTCCTAGCCCTAGTTAGTTATTTTTAAGCCATGGAAGTAGAACATAGCCACTATAACTACTCTGTTTGGAAATTCAATGTATGTGGCCTAATTTTATTAAAACTATAGCTTAAGTAGATTAGCCCAAAAATTATGTAATAATGATCACTCAGCCTTTAGGCAAAGTCTGAGTCTATATTTCTCTGGAGATACTGTTCCAAGAATTAACTTACAACTTCAGTTGTTGACTGAAAATTTCATGACTTTCCTTGATCAATTACACATTATGCTATATATTTTCTTGCTGGGGCCCTCAAAACTCTTCCAAATATATTTGTCCTCATTGCCCCCCCCATCATGTTTCCCCTCATTTCTGGTATATACCCTTCTCCCTTTGAGAAATCACCTAATGTCTAGGGTAAAAATCCCATCGGTTATTATGTATAGGTATAAAAACACTAAGGGTGTTCCAGCAACTATTGCCTCTTTCTACACATAAAACTCCTTTCCTGTGATTCCAAGACAGTTGGTCATCGAAAAGATCTCTATTCTTCTTGTACTTTCCTCTAAGCAAGAAAAACATCCAGTAAGAGAATGGCAAAAGTCACAAAAAGCATCTGAGAAGGATTAAAGATCCTAGAACTAGCATTTGAGAAGCAGGATTTACTGAGTACAAATCAACTGTTTCCAAGCTGGCAAAGCAGCAACCAAAATAAAAAGGGCTGTTTAACACTGATACGCTCTATATAAACAACAAAACAACAAAACCAAAGGGCAAATGAGTTTAAAATTTAAGTTTGATACTAAACTTTGTAAAATGACTGTTTTTTCTTGCTGATAAATTTGGTCAGGTAAAATAAGAGCCCCAAAATAGTCAAGTGCTGCACTCAGGATCAAGTTAAACAGTGGAAATTGTAGCATTAAAGAGAAATGAGAGCTCTAAACGAGACAGCTCAAACAGTGCAGCAGTCAAGCTCCATTAACAGACTATTAACCACTGCTACCTGTGATTCCATAAAAGACATACTTAAAGTCACAAGATTAGCAGTCAGTCAAAGAAACTTATTCTTTAGGAAAGTAGTCCTTAGAGATAACACACTAGAAAACCTCATCCAAGCAGAAAGCCAAGAAATAAGAAATAATAAGATTGGAAGCTGGTGGCTTGTGTCTTTAATCCTAACACCAGGAAGCTGAACTCTGAGGATTAAGGCTTGAAGCCTGACTGGAAGCCTCTTCTCTCCAACTAAGCAGCAAAAAGCTGAAAGTGGAGTTGTAGCTCAAATGCAAGAGTACCAGTCTTGAGCAGAAAAAGATAAGCCCTGAGGTTCAAGCCTCACTGGCACATAAAATAAGCAACTTTAAAAATTACTGTTAAATTACAATAGTTTATTAACTTATTAATTTAATAAGTTACTGCCTCCATAGACAGTACAGTGGAAAACTATCTTCCAGAAAAAGGAAAAATTCTCAATGGAAAATGAATATCACACATTTGAGAGGATGACAAAGAAAGGATCCATGCAGGTATATACAGTAAAGCCACATACACAGAACTCCTAAGTGATTTTTTTATTACCTTATACATAAAGGAATGAAAAAAGATTGGAAGAAAGCCTCCAATATAAAAGATAGACCAAAACAGGAAAAAAGAAAAAAAAGTCTAACAAAGAAGTTATATGTGTAACTATATGATAATTCTAAGTTTTATGGGGCTCCATTTTGTTCTTTCTTTTCTTTACTTGGGGAGCAAACAAGCTACACTGAGCTATATCCCCAACCATCATTTTTAATTTATGCTTTTGAAGTACAATATAATGCTGTATAAGAAAAACTTGTTTTATGCTGGTCCTGGGGCTTGGCCTTAGGTCCTGCTTTTCCCTGAGCTCTCAACCACTTGAACCACAGCTCCACTGCCAACTTTTTGGTGGTTAATTGGAGATAAGAGTCTCACAGACTATTCTGCCTGGTCTGGCTTCAAATTTTGATCCTTAGATCTTAGCCTCTTGGATATGATTAGAGGCATGAGCCTTCAGTGGCCAGTTGTGTACAAAGAATTTAAAAACTCATGCTGGTAATCCTAGCTACTTAGGAGGCTGAGATCTGAGGATCCCAGTTCAAAGACAGCCAGGGCAGGAAAGTCTGTGAGACTTCATCTCCAATTAACCACCAGTAAACCAGAAGTAGGGCTGTGGCTCAAAGTGGTAGAGCTTCAGCCTTGAGCAAAAGAGCTCAGGGACAGTGCCCAGGCCCAGAGTTCAAGCCTCACAACAACAACAAAACTAAATAAATAAATACAAAATATAAACCACAGGGTCAGCATGGCTCAACTTTTTTTTTTTTTTCCTGTCGGTTGTGTGGCTTAAACTCTGGGCCTGGGTGCTGTCCCTGAGCTCTTCAGTTCATGGCTGCTTCTACCACTTGAGCCACAGAGCCATTTCTGGTTCTCTGGTGGTTAATTGGAGATAAAAGTCTCACAGACTTTCCTGCCTGGCTGGCTTTGAACCACCATCCTCAGATTTCAGCCTCCTGAGTAGCTAGGATTACAGGCATGAGCCACCGGTGCCCAGCCTAACATTCTTTAAAATAAAAATACATTTTTATAACAGACTATAGTCCTAAAACAAACTCATAGTTTAATCAATTAACTAGACAAGTACCATAGCAATTCATAAAGGAAAGGTAGTGATCTGTTCCCCATAGTCTGCATTAAAAATTGACTGTGTATGAATTTTAATAAACACAAAATAAAGCCCCTCAAATCAGACTTACAAATAAAAGCTAAAAGAATCAAGCTTTTAGATAAAAATATTATCATATGCTCATTACTTTGGTAGGTTTTACCATATAACCCAGGAACTTTACTTTTCAATAAACAGTCATGCCTTGCTTAACTACAGAGATACATTCTGAAAAATATGTTGATAGGTGATTTTGTTATTGTGCAAACATCACAGAATATGTTTACACAAACTGAGATGGCTACTGCCTCATTAGTTAATATAATCTTATGGTACTACTGTTGCATGTTTAATTACTGATAACAATGCATTGAGTCCACAACAATACACTGAAGGAATTGAATAAGCTGAAGGTTCATCAATCACACAACAGATAAATTATAGTAAAATATGCAACAATAAATGAACTATTAATACACGTAACAAGGAAGAATCCTAGAGAGAGGAACAAGTAAAATCAACCAGATTCAGCCAACTTCACTGACACTTTATAATTCCATTAATATGAAGTTCAAAACAGGCAAGACTAGTCTAGGACATTGAAGGCTCGCCTTCAGGGATAAACAAAATGTCATGTTTACATAAAAACATAAAGCTGAGTTGAACATTTAAGATTTTCATGCTTTACATTGTACTGCAAATGACAGTATTTTGCTAGAAGGAAAATTATCTACAGCGGTTTCCCAGTGTGTTAGAATTATGGACATTTTTATTATTTATATTTACCTGTTTTCCAGATTTTCCAATGAGACCACATAGTGAGGAGAAATTCCAGTTTGCTTAATGCTTTCGGGATATTTTCACAATGCTCACCCCTCTTAAGCTCTACCTACTTCTGATGGTCCAACTTTTTTTGGGGGGTCCGGTCGTGGGGTCTGAACTCTGGCCTGGGCGCTGTCCCTCAGCTCTTCAGCTCAAGGCTAGCGCTCTACCACTTGTGAGCCACATTGCCACTTCCGGCTTTTTTTTCCCTGCTTATGTGGTGCTGAGGAATCAAACTCAGGGCCTCATGCATGCAAGGCAAGCGCTCTACCACTGAGCCACCTTCCCAGCCCTCCGATTTTTTTTCCTGTTACTACTCTTTACTGTTTTTTGTTATGGTTTTTGTAGTTGGGACTCTTTCTTACCAGACACTTAATTCATTAGAAGCCTTTAAATTACTTCCTTCTGCTTTCAAACTAAGAAGTCATTTGTCTGGGTAAAAGACATGAGGTTAAAAAAATTCTGCATGTAACAGATTTCCCTACCTTTTTATTACCAAAGCCTGAAGTCATGCTTATCTTTTTATTCTTAAATACCTTTGGTATTTAAATACCTTGGTGCTTTACAAAATTATCTTTAAAAACATGAGAACACATCTTATGGGTTGGAGACATGGCTCAGGTAGTAGAGGGCCAGACAATGGGCAAAAACAAGTGTCAGTGAGTTTGAGTCCCAGTTTCAGACAGGAAAAAAAAAATCTTACTGTAAAGACCTGTGTCACTTTTAGCTAGCCTTTTAGCAAGACCTTGTAAGTAGACTGTTTATACTCTAGGTCACTGGATTTTTCTTAAATCTCATGCCCATAGTTTTTCGGTGTGGTTTGTTGGCAAAAAAAAAAAAAAAAAAGGGCTGGGAAGGTGGCTTAATGGTAAAGCTCTTGCCTTGCATGCATGAGGCCCTGGGTTCGATTCCTCAGCACCACATAAGCAAAAAGAAAAAAGCCGGAACTGGTGCTGTGGCACAAGTGGTAGAGCGCTAGCCTTGAGCTGAAGAGCTGAGGGATAGCGCCCAGGCCCAGAGTTCAGGCCCCAGGACCAGACCAAAAAAAGCTGTGCTGGGAAGGTGGCTCAGTGGTAGAGTGCTTGCCTTGCATGCATGAGGCCCAAGGTTTGATTCCTCAGAACCACGTAAGGAGAAAAGCCAGAATAGTGCTGTCTCATGTGGCAGAGGGCTGGCCTTGAGCTGAAAAGCTGAGGGACAGCACCTAGGCCCAGAGGTCAGGCCCCAAAACTGACATACACATACACACACAAAAAAGCTTTAAGATGACTGGTTTTATGCTCTCATCTCTGGTTTACAGTTTTCATTAAATTATAGCATTGACTGTTACCTTATTCCAGTCATGGAATCATTTACTCAATTTGCATGGAACTCCCAGGAGCATAGTCTGTAACTAAGTACAAATTGTTTCAGGCACTATTGAGACAGTGGTAGGCAAGAGACTGTTCCTATTCAGACTACAAAGATAGTAAGATCAGCAATTACAAAATTAAACTAAGTTTAGAGGAAGCACAGAGCATTGTAAGTACAAAGTAGATAAGTAAGTAGACAGGGAAGTTATAAAGCTTTTAATAGTAAATGATGATCCCACTGAGAACTTTGGATTGGAAATTTGGATTGCTCAAACTTCACTCTTCATCCAATGGTAACAATCTGGACGTCTCAGAAAGAACAGAGCACATCAGAGAGAAGGAACAGATTCTTTATCATTAAAACCTATTGTATGGAATGAGACTAAAGAGCAACACAGCCCTGCCAAAAACCTTGTGTATTCCTGTCCTGCAGTTATTTTTTGCTCCATTAAAAAAGATTCTTGTAACTTTATTTAACATTTTTCCATCAGATGCCACTGGCAAATAATATTTATTTATGACTTACTAAATGTCAGGCCTAGAGCTGGGCATAAAAAGAACTCTACCATTAATTTAGGCTTTATGGGAAAGCTGAAAATAAAAATAAAATTGGCTTTTCTATTAGTTGGTTATTGCATCAGATGGAAAAATGCTAGAAATTCACCACATTTCAAGGGCATGTTAAGGGTATTTTGGCTAGACAAAACTCACTTTGGGAAGTCCAAGAGCAGATCTTAAGAGTTATACAATGTAACTGAAACTGAAGTACAAGTAGAATGCCTCCACACAATTGGGAGTCACATGTCACAAGTGATGGGCAATGAAGTTTAATTAGGAAAACAGTGGTCTTGAACCCAAACATTAAAATCAAAGCTGCAAGCACAGGCATTCCAGAACAGCAGGCCTTCATGTTGGAACAACCATTCCTGACGTGGACAGATGAACAGAGGGACACACAGCAGGAGGGGCTTAAAGATAGTAGTGTGGTCCCAGCATCGGCATACCGGGAGACCTCTCTCTGATCAACAGCACAACACAGGCAAGATATTTCATTTTATGCCTTGCTCATCATTTCTAGCTCTTTTTGCTGTGTGTCATTTCCTAATTTGCTTTTCTTTTGAGGGGCAGACTAGGAGACGACGATCTGCACTATTACTCCTTAACTGTTTAAAAATCTGATTCTGGTATCAACTTCCCAGTTACTACCAGCCATCACTTACTTCATTCATAATCTTTTGTTTGCCATAGAATTATATCAGGCCCTGAGCTATCCTCATATGTCAACAAGCAAATATTAGAGCATGTCTTTTATAACAATATTTTGGCTTATAGCTTTAGAACAGCCTCTATGTGGAGCACACAATGACACAAAGCTCAGACATGGGACTTTCCTGAACAAGGGATCCAGAGTGCACATGGAAGGCAAAAAATAGAAGTGAATCATCTGTGTCTGGAGGCTCTGACACAGAATCACAAAGAGGCTCAGCAGGTAGCTTTTGTTTTCCTTTCTCATAAAGAATACTTAATATAAAAACTATATGTTACTCTTAGTGGTACCTGTCTGTAATCCTAGCACTTGGGAGGCTAAGGTGGGAGGTCAGAGTTTGAGGCCAGTCTGGCTCCATAGTGGGATTCCAGTCCAAAAATAAACAACAACAACAACAAAAATCCAACGATGGTTTTTTGTTGTTGTTGTTGTTGTTTTGGCTAGTCGTGGGGCCTGAATTCTGGGCCTAGGCGCTATCCCTCAGCTCTTCAACGCAAGGTGAGCACTCTACCACGTGGGCCACAGTGCCACTTCCAGCTTTTTCTGCTTAAGTGGTGCTGAGGAATTGAACCCAGGGCCTCATGCATACAAGGCAAGCACTCTACCACGGAGCCACCTTCCCAGCCCCCCCAACGATGTTTATAATAGTATACCAATGTTTGTAATATAGTATACCGATGTTTGTGATAGTATACCTAAAATATAAATTATAGATACATGGCTTTGCTAATACATTCAAGTTAGCTGTTTTAAGCTCATTACACAAAGATGTAACAAGTATTTTTAACTTGTCCTGACAGATTAGATTAAGAGCAGCAAAGCTACATTACTCTCAGTAGCTCAGAATTATTTGAAAATGTCTATAACCAATCAATCTTGTCTTCCTCTAATATTTAACTTGTTATATTTGAAACTTTGAGGGAATGCAAGGAAGTTCTCTTCAACAGAGGATAACATATTACCTGTTATAATCTATTTGCATAAAGTTCTCTATAAAGAACTTCTGCCTGTAATCCTAGCTACTCAGGAGGCGAAGATCTTCAGAGATCATGGTTCACAGCCAGCCCATGCAAGAAAGTCTGTGAGATTCTTAATCTCCACTAAACTACCAAAAATAAAATTCAGAAGTAGAACTGTGGCTCAAGAGGTAAAGCACTAGCCTTAAGCTAAAGCAGCTCAGGCTCAGTGCCAAGTCTGAGTTCAAACCCCAGGACTGGCACAAAAAGATGTGTGTTAAAAGGCATAATCTGCCAAAAGAAAAAAATATATATTCAGAAGTAGAAAAGTGGCTCAAGAAAAAGTCAAGTTCAAGTTCTAGTATCAGCGCGCATGCACACACGCACACACACACACACACACAAATCTGCTGTTCTACATAAAGTTATGTTTTCAAATATATTTATTAGATAGTCTTTGAGGAAAACCATTACTACCTGAAAATATCAGTGACTGAAATGTTCAAACTTTAGACATTGGTATCCTATTCTTCCCTAATGTTTGGAGAAAACTGTGTGTGTGTGTATTGGAGGGTGAACTCAAAAACACTGTGTGTGTGTGAACTCAAAAACTGTGTGTGTGTGTGTGTGTGTATACACTGGAGTGTGAACTCAAGACCTAGTGTGTGTGTGTGTGTGTGTGTGTGTGTACACTGGAGTGTGAACTCAAGACCTAGGTGCTATGAACTTTTTTGCTTTGAGAGCAAAAAAGTTCTTGAGCCACAGTTCTACTTCTGGATTTTTTTTGGTAGTTTAGCAGAAATTAAGAATCTCACAGACTTTACTGCAAGGGCTGGTTTCAAATCTCCCATCCCTACAGGGTCTTGCTATGTATGTATCCTAGGTTGGCTTTAAACTAGAGATCAGTGTTCATGAGGCTGAAGCAGGAAAGTGGTTAGTTAGAGGCTAGCCAAGCTACACAAGGATACTCTGCCTTAAAAAAAATTACAATAATAAAGTTCTGTTTTTAGACCTGAATAGCTTGCATAGTGCTTGTAAAGGGGATGAGGATATGTATGTATGCTGGTACACTCAGGGTCTCACACTATGCTTGGCTTGCTTGCTCATGGCTGGTGCTCTAATTGGAAATGGAGTCTCATAGACTTTTCTGCCTAGGCTGGTTTCCAATCAAGATCCTCTAGGTCTCAGCCTCCTGTGTAGCTAAGATTATAGGTGTGAGCCACCAGAACTCAGCTTGTTTTGAGATAGGATCTTGCTATACGACCCAAGCTGACCTACAACATGCATTCCTCTGTTTCAACCTGCTAAGCACTAGGTTTATAGGCCTGTGCCGCCAAACTGGCACTGAGTTATATTAATAAATATAATTACTAGACTATACTTTTGTGTTAAACTTTTTATACATGTTATATTTGGCAAATGCATTTTTTTTAAATGGTCATGGGGCCTGAACTCTGGGCCTGGACGCTGTCCCTCAGCATTTCAGCTCAAGGCTAGCGGCCTACCACTTGAGCCACAGCACCACTTCCGGCTTTTTTCTGCATATGTGGTACTGAGGAATCAAACCCAGAGACTCATGCGTGTGAGGCAAGCGCTCAACCACTGAGCCAACTTGCCAGCCCACTTTTTTTTTTTTTAACAACATCTACTTTTTTTTTTTTTTTGTCATTCATAGGGCTTGAACTCTGGGCCTGGACACTGTCCCTCAGCTCTTCAGCTTAAGGCTAGCACTCTACTGCTTGAGCCACAATGCCACTTCCAGATTTTTTTGCTTATGTGGTGCTGAGGAATCGAATCCAGGGCGTCATGTATGCAAGGCAAGCACTTTACCACTGAGCCACCTTCCCAGCCCTTTTTCTGCTAGTCTTGAGGCTTGAACTCAGGGCCTGGGCAGTCTGGAGCATCTTTTGCTCAAGGCTAGCACTCTACCACTTGAGCCACAGTGCCACTTCCGGCTTTTTCTATTTATGTGGTACTGAGGAATCGAACCCAGGGTTTCATTCATGCTAGGCTAGCACTACCACTAAGCTATATTCCCAGCCCCAACATATACATTCTTTTGGGAAAAACTATTCTATTTCCGAACTTATTAAGAAGGAAAGTTATGCTTTTAAGATGCTTCCAACAAACAGAGATTATAATTTGCTCCAGGTATCACCTGTAAAAATCTAACTGAGACAGGATCTTTAGCTACACACAGTCCTGTGGGTTCCAAGCCAACCTCACCTAAGTCCCTTTCTCCAACTTCCATTCATCAGGTCCATACCTACAGTCCTCTGCAAAAACTAGAGGACTTCCTACTCACAGGACTCCTTTATGACTTAGTTTCTGGAAGAAGTCTCCAAGAGAGGACCCTGTCCCTTTCTGACTACGTCAAGTACTGCCAGCAAGTCCATACTCCCTTCCATACTGCTGGGCCCCACTTGGGGCAGAGGCATGCCCAGCCTTACCTAGCCACTCAGATAGGGGACTCTGGTCAGCATCCCAACAAGGACGCTACCAAAAGTCAGTGGTTCTTTCTCAGGAACAAAACAAAACAAAACTGAAGCCTCTGAATTACATCTAGTCACAGAACATACAGGACAGCACTGTAACTCTGGAACTTCAAATACTCAGCCTTCACAGTGAGAATGGAGAGAAAATGTGGCCTGGTAAGACAAAGGATCAAAAGAGGGGGCAGCACTGAACAGAAGGGAAGGGAAAGAGGAAGAAAGCTGTTAACACAGAAAGAGTTGGGAAATGAAAGGCAGGGTTAGAGAATGAGGAGCTAGAGAAGGGAAGAATTCTATCTCCTGCCAAGTTGAGAGGATGAATTAGAAAGAGACAAGGGTATCCCTGCCAACAAGCCTGATAAAGCCACTACCCAGGCCAGGTCCCCCAGGGGCAAGCCCCTGAAAGACAGGTTCTGCCTGCCTACTCCTAGAGCATTAGATTAGGTTTTGTGGGAAAGTAGAACTCTTGATGGATTAGAAAAAGGTCCCCATAGCTTAAATGTGCTAGCAATTTAACTAAGCACTCTTGGTTGTTGTGCCATGAAAGCCACTTTTCTGACCCTTGGAGGGAGATGCAACTCAGTCAACACTGTGAGTGGCTCTTAATGGTAACAGTGACTCAGTTCACACTACTCATGCCTACCCTCATGGCACCCTAAGAGATTGCACAACCCCACAGCAGCTCTCTACCTACTTTCTCCTGATTTTTAAAGGCATGGGCTCAATGGACAGTTAAGTTTGGGGGGAATGCTGACTTCTGTCATGAGTAACATCCACAAAGAGCCTTCTATATGTGAAAGACAAAGGGCTCATAGAAGTTGAAATACTGAGATTAAAAAAAAAAGCACCCCTTGAGCCCCCAAGAAAATCGACTCTTCCAGGAGCCCACGTGCACAAAAAGAACAACATACCACAGCATCAACAAAGCCATATCCTGTCTACAAGCCTGAAATTTAAGATAGCAACAGCTCTATCAGCTCTCAACTCTCCTTTAGGCAAACTTAAAAAAATGTATTTGTACTTTTCCTTTTGTTTACTTAAGACAGGTTATTTGTCCATTCATAGCCACACTGGCCTTGAAATCCTGATCTTTCTGTCTCACCCTCCTAAGTACTAGGATCACAGGTGTGGACCACTACTCTGAGCCTTAATCTTTTTTTCACTTTTGTATGTTTGTGTGTATATGTGCACTCTCTGTATTCGGGCTTGAAGTCAGTGCCTTGTGCTTTCACATAGCTTTTTCATTTAAGGATGGGTTCTACCACTTGATCCATATTTCTACTTCTGGCATTTTGGTGGTTAATTGGAGTAAAAGTCTCACAAACTTTTCTTGCCCAAACTGGCTTTGAACCTGGGTCCTCAGACCTCAGACAGGAGCCACCTGGCACCTAGCATGCTCATGTCTTTTTAACTCCTAGATTCTTCATTCTGTGGCTTTTCTAGTATCAGAGACACCCTAGTTTTGATACATGACTTAAGAGGCTCTCTCTTAAAAGCTGTCTACTTAAACCATCCCTACTATCATCTATTGCCACCAGAAAAACTCAGTCTTGGTGAGTCATACCTTTGGCTCAGACAGTCTTTCCACATGTGGGAAATGTGACATGGTTTGAGGAACGTGGAGAGACAGCTTTAATTTTTTTTGTACTGGAATCTAAACTCAGGGCTTGAATTTGCAAAACAGGTACTCTATCATTTAAGTCATGCTTCCAATCCTTCCCTCCCTCCCTCCCTCCCTTCCTTTCTTCTTTAAATACAAGGTATTACTTTATGCTCAAGCCAACCTGGGCTGTGATCCTCCCACTTATGCATCCCCTGTGGCTGGGCCCCTGAACACAGATATTGAGATGGAGTCTCACAAACTTTTATGCCCCTCTGGATTCTAACCTTGATTACCTTCTCCTCCTTACCATCCACCTACCAAGCAGTTCGAAAGTTTGAGCCACCACACCTGGCCTTGCATTTATTTGTGGTAGGAATTATAGAAGTTTTCGATTCAAAGCAATGGCAGTTCCCCCTTGTAAGTAAATTTTACAGTTAAAAAAAAAAATAGGTCCAACTAGGCGCCAGTAGCTCACACCCGTAATCCTACTTTAGAAGGCTGAGATCTCAAGATCAAAATTCAAAGCCAGCCTGGGCAGAAAAGTCCGTGAGACTCTTACCTCCCATGACTGACAAAAAAAAATAGGTCCAAAGAAAAATTTTAACAGTAAAAATGCCATGGGATAAGACAATTGCTTCTCACTGGAATTTCATCTGGCCATCAACAGACATTAAAGATCACCAAGAATAAAGTGGCACTGTAGCTCAAGTGGTAGAGCGCTCGCCTTGAACTGAAGAGCTGAGGGACAGTGCCCAGGCCCAGAGTTCAAGCCCCACGACCGACAAAAAAAAAAAAAAAAACTATATAGAAAGCCGGGCGCTGGTGGCTCACGCCTGTAATCCTAGCTACTCAGGAGGCTGAGATCTGAGGATGGCGGTTCAAAGCCAGCCTGGGCAGGAGAGACCGTGAGACTCCTAACTCCAGTAAACCACCAGAAAACCGGAAGTGGCGCTGTAGCTCAAGTGGTAGAGTGCTCGCCTTGAGCTGAAGAGCTGAGGGACAGCGCCCAGGCCCAGAGTTCAAGCCCCATGACCGACAAAAAAAAAATAAAAAATAAAAAATCACCAAGAATAGTTCAACAATGTTAGTAGAGCCAAGAGGATACAGAAAATGGGAATGGAGATTAAACTGGCTTTAGAGGGAATTGTCAGAAAAACTGGATGATGGAGGAACAGGGAGGATTAGTGGCAGCCAGAAAGTACCAAGCCTTGAGCTTGTTAGGCAAGCTCTTTACTCAAACCATTCTTGCTACCCTCCTTTCCTCCCCGCCTCCCCCATCCTCCACCCTCTGCCGGCTTTTTTTGCTTAATTTTCAGGTACTATCTCAAGCTCAGACTGAGATCTTTATACTTATGGCTGCCTATAGAGCTGATATACAATACTACAGAGAGTTTACTGAGGTGGGGTGTTGCTAACTTTTGCCAAGGCTAATCTTGAACCATTTGATCTCCACCTCCTGAGTAGCATAGCTACAATTATAGGGTTTTGAGCCACAGCACACAGCTAGATTGTTTTTTGTTTGAACTCAGGACCTAGCTGCTTCCTATCTTTCTTTGAACAGAAAATGTCTAGTTTCTAGGCATGATGTGTTTTCTGGGCCAGTGCTCTTAGGACTGGCTATTCTTTAGCATAAATGATAGGCACCTCTGAATAAGGCATTTTAACTCCATAATGAGTAAATTCAGATAGAGAAACCCTCCTCCTCCTATGACTACCAACACTCTCTGAGGCCATATAATTAAGAGTTCAGAAAAATATAAATCATCCTTTGTTTATGACAGTCATACACAGCCTTGCTGCCCATAAAGGCTGGATTCAAACAATCCAGTTGCACACAGCTAACTTTGAGGCCTAAGTCAGTACACAGATGTGCACAAATTTTTGATGGGGTTACATCCTAATAAAGCCACTATAGGTTAAAATATTATGAAAAATGCAGTTAATATTCTGAATACCATAGCTTAGACTAGCCTTCTTTAAATGTGCCCAGTTTACTTTAGCCTGCATTTAGGCAAAATATCTAAATAAGGTATATTGCATAGTAACATGTTGAGTATCTCTTATAATTTATTAACTACCATAATAAAAAAATTAAAGAAAGAAAACAATGAGCTGAGTGAAGTGGTGCATGTGGTGCATGCATATAATCCCAGCACTCAGGAGGAAGTAGAATTGGAAGTCCAAGATTATATGGGTAAACTTTTGCACCACTGTAAAGTAGAAAAATTGTAAGTTGAATCACTGTAAATCAGAGACCATTATAGTACTATTTCACATGTGTCTCCTGAAGACTATAAGTACATTGTTCCAAGGTCATTTTATTTATTTTAGTGCCAGTCCTGGAGCTTCAACTCAGGGCCTGGGTGCTGTCTCTGAGGTCTTTTTGCCCAGGCTAGCACTCTTACCACTTGAGCCACAGCTCTACTTCTGGCTTTTTTGATGATTAACTGGAGGTAAGAGTCTCATGAAGTTTCCTGCCCATGCTAGTTTCGAACTGTAATTTTCAGATTTCAGCTTCCAGAGTAGCTAGGATTATTGACATGAGCTATCAGTGCCCAGCTTCAAGGTCACTTCTTTTTAAAGAACTCTCTGTATTTAGTGCTTGAAGTGTTGTGAACCTTTTTGGATGTAGGACTGGACGGTCAACTTAGGTCCTATTTACCTTGCTACCATATAGCTGCTTTTAATTGCTGACTCCTACTTTATAGTCAAGCCAATTAGTGGCCTGGGCCAACCCCCAAGAGCACAACACTCAGCTCAGCTTAAGGAAAACAAGAAGTCTCTTCGGTCTAAATTTTCCTCAGGTGAGAAAGTTTCATCTGGTCAACAACATCAGAAGTTTAAGAGCTGGATGTCATAGTTCCAGAGTACCTGGAGAGTCCATATTAGCAAGCACATAAATCTAAATAAACATAGCAAGGCCGTGGCCCATCAAACATAGGATAGGGAAATGTTAAAAAGATTACTCTTTCACTTCTCACCTAATTTAGTAACCATTAATACCTTTCTGGGCTGAGACAATTTGATTACTCTTTCACTTCTCACCTAATTTAGTAACCATTAATACCTTTCTGGGCTGAGACAATTTCCTGTAATCTAGCTGTTAAAAGGATGTTGGATGGAAAGCTGCCAGACCCAGAGCCTATAGTGTTACTAGTTTACTGCATGCACTGGAAAAGAACCAAGACTGTTACAGATTAAAAGGTAATGAACAACCCATGTTTACTGATGTATGAAATACAAACAGGCACAAAACCATGGACCTCCAGATCTTGATTATAGACTGATTGGTAATCCAATCTATAGATTCCACAGGGTAGACTAAAAAACCTTAGAGTTTGAAGGAGATTATTACAAAAGTTTGTAACTTTTACCTTTTTCTTTTTCTTTTTTTCCAGTCCTGGGGCTTGAACTCAGGGCCTGGGCACTGTCCCTGAGCCTCTTTGAGCCCAAGGCTAGCACTCTTCTCCTTAAGCTAAAGCACCACTTCCAGCTTTTTCTGAGTAGTTTATTGAGTTTCACATACTTTTCTGCCTGGGCTGGCTTCGAACCGTGATCCTCAGATCTTAGCCTCCTGAGTAGCTAGGATTACAGGTGTGCGCCAGTGACGCACCCAGAACCTTTTTCTTTCTTACTACAAGATTTACTATCCAAAAAATAAAATATTCTGCTTCGAGGGGCTCAAATCTCATATAGCCTTTAATTAATTTTCCTGGGTACCTGATCACTACTAGGTTCAAGATCAACTACTAGGTTCCATGCCAGGAAAGGAGTGGCCAACCCAGGTGACACAGGTGAAATTCCTAGATATCCTGTGTCTCTCACCTTGGCCAATTACCCCCCCCCCCCGAGAAAAACCATTTCTGTTGAAAGTCAGTGCTAGTGTGTATGGATGGTAGCTTGTGTTTAGGGAAATAATGTTTCTCCTGACAATGAAACCTGAAGTTCTCTACCAATGGTAAAACTTGTGGAAGTGGCACCAGTGAATGAAAAGGAAAACACACAAAACAACCCCTCTTGGACTATTTAACTGTCCTGACAACACATAGTTATTGTGTCTGGGGGAGGGAGGAGGTGGATTGTTTCTTTCTATAGGAAGATAATTAGTTGCCCACTTATAGTATGATCAAAGAGATTCAGAAAGTAGGATATATATGTAATTAAAGACCAAGTCTCATAGCCCAGACTATTCTGAACTTCCTAAATAGCTCAGACTACCCTCAAACTTGTGAACTCTGGAGTACTGGGATTACAAGAGTATATCATTACCTCTAGCCAAAAAAATTTTAATGCAGTCAAGACACCTAATTTCCAACAACTCTTACAAGGTCAAGGCTCCTTAAAAACTACTGTGGCCTTTTACACGTTTTGATTTTTTGCTTTGTTTTGGTAATCATCTATCCTGGGACTTCTTTCACAAAGAATGATTTCACTGGAAGTTCATTTTTCTTGAATTCCCACCAATCTAAATTTGCCCTCCCAGTGCTGGATTCTATATTTACATACAGACCAGCTGTGGCCACCTTCTGAAGTTCTTAGCAATTCCCCAAACTGCCTTTTCCTGTACAGGATCCCTGGAGGTCCAATTTTGTTTCTTGGAGTCAAACAAATACTATGCAAGTTACTGAGAAAATTCAGTCATTTCACTTCCTCCCAGTAAGTTTTTAATGTTTCAATATAAAAATGTATAACTGTATGTATCTTTTATCATAGTATCAACATACTTTTGGGCTGGGAAAAATTAAAGCCACAAAATCATTCCTCCTTATATAACAAAAATATATTTTGCCTGCCTCTTAAGCCTATTAAAATTCAGGGAGTCTTACACTGAGAAGCCCACAAACTGAGCAAAGCAAGCAGACTTGGTTAGTTTACCAAGTCTCCCAAAATTGTGTCTGGGGTACTAATTCTCTCTCTCTTTTTTTTTAATGGTTGTGGGGCCTGAACTCTGGGCCTGGGCACTGTCCCTCAGCTCTTCAGCTCAAAGCTAGCGCTCTAGCGCTTGAAACACAGCACCACTTCCGGCTTTTTCTGCTTATGTGGTGCTGAGGAATCGAACCCAGGGCCTCATGCATGCAAGGCAAGCACTCTACCACTGAGCTACCTTCCCAGCCCCACTAATTCTCTTTAATAACTCCTTTCCCATTAAATCTACCAGGTGGTGGGGGTTTCAATTCCACCCTAGGCAGAAGAGGTGTATTTGTAAGACATTTGAAACCCCTGAAGGGGGAGATGGTGGATATTAGTCTCCCTGCATATTGAGGTACGGTCAGCTCTGTCATTTAATCCACTCAAATGAGGTATAAGAAAATAAGCTGCTGAAGGGTGTGTCCTTTCTCAAAACAAACAAAAAAATTTTAAAAACCAATCTGTTAGCAATGGCTGGGGTGTTATACCAGCAACTAGCTGGCTGTGTCCGCACCGAGTCCGTTTAAAATTTTTCATAAACAAAATTGGAAGAATCCCATTAGAGAAGAGTTCGAGTGTTATTTCCTTTTTTTTTTATTTGTCACATCAACTTTTCAGTGTATCCCCAATCACAGGGTTCCAACAGCCCCAATCTATCCTCTTTTCCCTTCCAGCCCTCATCCCTCAAGACCCCTCTCAGAGCTAACCTCAACATGTCTACTCAGTTTCCCACCCTCTGCCCTCTCGCCACCGTGGGATCCCTTCCTCACAACCCGCCCCCCTCCGTCGGATCCCCAGCAACACCCCTCAAAGCCCGGCCAAACCCAGCACCCGGCTCAGCGCTCCACACTTCCCACCCAGTCCACCTCGCCCCCTGCGAGCCCAGTGGGGGCTCCCCACCCGCCCACACCCCGCTTCCAGAAGGCTCAGGAGGGCAAGCAGAGCGGTGCCTCAGAAATCGCAGCCCCAGGCAGAGACATCCAGAAGCTTGGGAGGACGGACGTCCCCTGAGACAAGGCGAGACGAGCTCGGCTCCAAGCCGCGAGCGCGGCCGCAGAAACCTGAAGCCCTTCAGCGGGCAGACGGCGAAGGGAGCGCGAGGGGCGTCCTAGCAGAGCCGCGGGGCACAGCCGCTTCCCCGCCGCCGCCGCCGCCGCCGCCGCCGCCGCGCGCTCCCCGCCACAGCCCGGCCCGGTCCCAGTCCCGCCGGCTCTCCCAGCGCCCTTCGCGCAGCCCGACCCCTCCACGCCTCCCCTGCCCCCCGCCTGACGGAGCCCCCTCACCTCTTTTCCCACACAAACAGACTAGGTACTGCTCGACTCCGGCCCGAGAAGACCCAACCGCACTGTACGAAACGCGCCGCACCTGCCACAAGCGAGTGAGGAGCCGCCGCGAGCGAGTGAAGACCGCCGCGCGCCTGACGTCACGGCAACCGCAAGCGCCCGGAGCTCGGAATCACCTGATTTCCCTGGCAACGCGCATGGGGTGGGGCGGGGAGAGGGGCGGGGCAAGGGCGGTGTCACAGCACAGTCCCCGCCCACGCCGCTATCTCTGGAGCCACTGCCGGGAGCGCTCTGGCTCCGGCTGCCCCGCAGGCACCGCCCCCCTCGGGTTGGGTCGCAGCTCCGAGACTCCAGCCCATCCTCCTCCCAGCCCTCGCCTGCCAGCCGCCAATTCGGATGCCTGGGAAGAAAGAGCCTGTGCCCGGTGGGACTCTGCTCAGCACGTGCCGTGCGGGGCTCGTGTGCGCCGCTGCCTAATGGTCGTCTGAGGCAGACCCCGCTGGGCTCAGGGACTTACTTCGAGCGGTACCTACGAAGGCTGGGCTGGTAGTGCTTGTTCGGCGTCAACTTGTTCCCACTTTGAACCGTGGACTGAGAATTTATAGACTTGAATTTCAACTGCCAGAGGCGGAAGGGAGGAGCTGCAGCCAGGCCCAGAACCTTCGGAGGAGGCGAAGGTCTGTTTCCCCAGAAATGACTGATTTCTCAGGAAACCTCTCCTGGGGAGAAAGCCTGGGAGCCACGCCTGGAGCACGCTTGCAAATCCAACTTGCAATACTTTTTTTTCTTCTTCTTCCAGTATTTGATTTTCTGGAATGTGATATGTTTTAGTGGTAAGATTGACTGCCTAACGCGAGGGAGGCCTGGTTCCATCCCCAGAAAAGACAAAAGAAAGAAAACACAATTTGTGTCCAACTTCCTCATCTTGCTTGCTATAATCTACATATGTGTTTGAGATTCTCCAAACAGACCATGAAAATGTAAACAAATGAGACGACAAACATTTCATGGAGATCCCAGTTTCAGAGTCGCTACTTAGCCTTTTACTTATTTGATGAATTTATCTCGAATTCACTCTTCACTTCCTACGTTACCACTCCATGAGTCCAAGTCAAAAGACATATTTAATCCCTAACTTTCTGGCTAAATCAACAAATATGTTATCAGAAATTTAAGGCAGCTCAGCTGACCTCCATACTTGCATAAGATTAAAAAAAAAGAAAAGAATTAAGGCAAGAGTCAAACATCAAGGCAGTAGGAAAGTTTATTTGAAAAGAAATATAACAGAGAACTGGGCACCAGTGACTCACAGTAATCATATCTACTTGGGAGGCTGAGATGTGAGGATCACCATTTGAAACCAGCCTAGGCTGATAAGTCTATCAGACTCTTACCTCTAACCACCCAAAAGCTGGAAGTGGAAATGTGGTAGGGCACCAGCCGTAAGCAAAAAAGCTCAGGGACAGCACTCAGGCCCTAAGTTATATAGTAACATGTTGAATATCTCATAATTTATTAAATTATAAGCCTCAGACCAACACACACACACACACACACACAAAATAGCAGAGAAAGAGAACATAACTTAAATATGCTATGGGAAGACAGAACTTGAGCCTATCTCCGCCATCTTGTGCCTGTCTTCCATATAGACTGGCCTTAAGAGGGAAAAGTAGAGTTCTTGAAGATGGCTTTCTGATGGGTGGGTTTCTTTCCTCTTTCCTACATTGTCATGTCATCAGAGATTTAGTGCCCAGTCCTTATTTCCTCATTCTTTTGTCCTTCTTACTGCCTCATTCTTTTGTAGCCCTCTGCCCCCATTTTGTTGTTAGACAGGTTTTAGTTTATCAGCTAATCTTGCCCTCTGCAAGTTGTAAAGGCTACAATTCCTTGGTTATTTGCTTTTCTACTAACATATCTGCACCACTCTGAAGATTTCATATATGTTGTCTTTCCCTCACAAACAATAGGACCTTAAATCATGGAATTCTTTTATAACCAACTTCTAGTGATCCTCTTTGGTACGAGGCTGATTGAGTCATGATCCTAGGAGATCAAGAATATCTGAGTAAGCTGGGCACCTGTGGCTCATGCTTATGATCCTAGCAACTCAGGAGGCTGAGATCTGAGGATCATGGTTCAAAGCCAGGAAGGTCCACGAGACTCATCTCTAATTAATTATCAAAAAGCCACAAGTGAAGCTCTAACTCAAGTGGTAAACTGCTAGCTTTGAGCAAAAATATCTCATGGACAGCACCCTGGCCCTGAGCTCAAGCCCCAGAATCAGCATACACACACAGAGAGAATCAAAGACTATATGAGTAGCCAGACATGGTGGGCCATGGCTGTAATCCTAGGACTCAGTCACCAGGAGAATTCCAAGTTTAAGGCCAGCTTGACCTATATAATGAAACCTTGTTTTTTTTTTTTGTTTTTTGTTTTTGTTTTTTTTTTTAAAAGCCAAGTGCCAGTGGTTCATGCCTGTAATCCTACTCAGGAGGCTGAGATCTGAGAATTGTGGTTCAAAGCCAGCCCAAGCAGAAGTCCCTGTGAGACTCTTATCTCCAATTAACTATTCAAAAACCAGAAATGGCACTATGGCTCAAGTGGAAGAGTGCTTGCCTTGAGCACAAAGCGGCAAAGGGATAGTACCCAGGCCCTGAGTTCAAGCCCCACAACCAACAACAAAAAGAAAGAAATGTGTACCCTTTGTACTGTTTATTATGTACTTAATCATTTTTATTGTAGTGGCACCTTTTTCCCATTTATTTTGTTTTAATATTTTTATCATTGTAAAGGTGATATACAGAATGGTTACAGTTTCATAAGTCAGGAAGAGAACAGAAAAGTAATAGACCAGACTTTATTCTCAACAGGCTATTACTCGCAAGGGGCACAGACCTTCCCTGGGTATGGAGGTTGTACAAGGGACTGGTTTTCAGGGCTGGGTTTATATGGGTCTTAACAAGGAAGCAGAAAATAAAAAATAGGCTATGGTCTCTTGGGGGGCAAGGGCGGTGTCCTTGGCCAGACCTAGAATGGAATACTTCACTTGGGGTGAGGGGGTTTTCAGCCAAGCCAAGGTCAAAGTGACCTGCTTGTGGACAAGCACATGAGCATGCACCTGGTGCTTTGCTTGACCTGGAGGAATAAGGCGGGGGACAGTCCTTCATATTCCATCTAGGTGTAGATACATAAAAAAGATCAGGCTCAGAAGGGTGAGGAAAATCCTTCAATGAGAACAAAACAGATTCCCATCTATGAGTACATTTATTTTTGGACAATGTCACTTCTTCCCTTGCTCTCTTCCAGTTTTTTCCCTCCTGTCCCCACCCACAAGTTGTATAGTTCATTTTCAACACACTGCATTTCATCGCTGCTGCATTTGTTTATCCTTTATCCCTGCATTCCTGTGCTCCCCTCACCCTCTGAAAGACAGATAAACAAGACAAAAATAAAAGAAAAACAAAGGGAAAAAACCCTCTTTTTCCATTGTTTCCTGGAGTTCATTTTGATAAATAATATTTTCTATGATAGAGGCAGAATTATTTAGTCATTTTTATTGTAATAGCACTTAAAATGTATACCTTTATTTTAAAAAGAGACTAGCATATAAATAAGACATTTGTGAAAGGTAGAAAAGAATCATGGCGCCAGACCAGAAGAGTTGAGAAAATGGAGAAAAGAGGCAGAAAATGTGATCCCAGCTCTCAAGAAGAGTGATCAAGAAGATGGTGGGAACAGGGCAGAGGCAGCCAGGTCTGGGGTACTTGGCAGAACTGAGGACTTCCACAGAAGCATAGTGCCAGAGGCAGGCTAGAGAGAGGGAGTTGAGCCAGAATGGTTTAAAGGATCCTCCAGGGGGAAGAGTGAAAGAAGTGGAGATAAAAAGCAAGTGGGCAGTGCTTTCACAGGGGTGGTTGTAAGGAAGGGCAAGTAAAGAGAGACCTAGCAAGGGGGGCTAAAAGCATTAAAGAGAAGGGAGCCAAGAGGTTGCCAATGTGAAGACAGGAAAGAAGCAACAGGTAAAGGAGAACCTGATGAGCTGACAGCCATTCAGGGCAAGACAATATCCTGGCAAAAAAGAGAAGCTTTGTTTGATGATAGGGCAAAGGGCATGCATGAGCACTTGAAAACTATCTTTGGACCATCAGAAGCAAATTTCTGATCTCTCAGCAGAACATAGATGAGAAAAGAGCACATCTGTTAACTACATTTTCACAGTCCCAATCAAGACAGTTTCCTTAGTGTAATATACATATGTCTTTCTACCTTTAATCTGGTCTGCGGAAGGTGGAAATAGACTCGAAGGGAGGAGAAATTGCCTTGGAAGGGAGAGAAGCCATTCATGGCATCTGCATATGGGGCTTGTGCTAAAGGGAGAAAGATGCTTCAGTAACTTTTCAGTCAAGTCTCTAGCCATTCCTTTTTTTTTTTCCTGAGCTGGTAGGATGAGAGTGTAACCATCAAAACAAAAAGCAGAGCATTCCTCAACCTACCCCCAACCTCCACAGCTAAGGAAGGGATGATATCACATGGGCAAAAACTCCAAGAATGTTGCTGGCAGCATCCTAGATCTAGAGATGTAGCCAGAGAGCACATTTTCCAAGTGTTCTAGGATTTGCCCTCCAGTCCCAGGACTTAGAAGCGGCCAGATGTAGAAGTTGATGCAAGACAGTTTATCTGTGAATTGAAAATAATCATATCCACTCACAAGACTATCATAAAATTTAAATGAAGTCTAGGACCAAGAAAAAGAACCCTGATTCATAACTTATTTTCGGTGCTGAGGATCAATCTTAGATCCTTGTACATGGTTGGCAAATGCTCTACCACTGGGTTTCACTTCCAGTACAATTTATTTATTTTTTTGTGGATCATGGGGCTTGAACTCAGGGCCTGGGCACCAACCATCCCTGAGCTTTTTTGCTCAAGGCTAGTGCTTTGAGCCACAAAGCCACTTCTGGTTTTCTGGTGGTTAGCTGGAGATAAAAGAGTCTCATGGACTTTCCTGCCCTGGCTGGCTTTGAACCATGATCCTCAGATCTCAGCCTCCTGAGTAGCTAGAATTATAAGCATAAGCCACTGGAGCCCAGCTTCTTACAATGTTTTTTAACAGGCTTTTTCCTTTTTCCCTTTTGGTACCATGGATGAAATCCAGGGCCTTGTATATGCTAGGCAAGTGTTCTACCACTGAGCTACATCCCAGTCCTAAAATTCCTATTAAAAAAACATTTTGTTTTTATAGCATAAAAAGATAATTGGCTTTTTAGTCCCACCCATTAATCTAAAGCAAGAGAAAAACTTGGCATCCTTGTCTGCATTTTAAAACTCCTTCACTCTGCTTCTCTGTCATGCAATCCCTTGGGCTCCATGAAGGTCAAAATGGATTATAAAGCACCTTTATGACAAGATATTGAAACTACTCCCAAGGAAGGGAATAGCACAGACTCCCAGGACAGGCCACTCCCCCCTCCCCCACCCCAATAAGGGCAATTACCTATAATGAAGAGGCTGAATACTAAAGCAGGATTAATCATCTCATGAGAATGAGATTGTTCCCTTCAAATAATGCTAGGAATAAATTTTTCCAAAACTCCCCTGGAACAACCAGGCCTGAGATAATGATCAAGCAAACCATTCTTTGCCTGAGACTATATAATTGTGCCCATTCTCTTTTCCTTACCCCAGTTCTTTCTCTACTTAAACACGAAGCTCCTGTTTGGACCCCAAAGCTTGGCTAAAGTGCTTACTTTGCCTGTTCTTTAGGTTTGACCATGCTACAAAATAAATCTCTCTTTGCTCTTCACCATTACTCACTTGTCTCTTTGTATTTTGGGATGTGTGGCTGGACCTGATATGTCTGGCCTAGAATTCCAATTATATACTAACATATCCCACTTGTTCACTCAACAGAGTATTTCTTAAAGCCTGGAGATATAGTTCAGGGGATCAATCCCCAGCACCAAAAATAATAAAAATTAATTTTAAAAGTTATTTAACAGTTTCTTGCTGCCAACAAGGTACCAGGGGCACATATCTATAATCCTAGCTGCTCAGAAGGCTGAGAGATCTGAGGATCAAGGTTTGAAGCCAGCAGAAAAGTCCATAAGGGTCCATCTCCAAAATGACTAGCAAAAAAACATGGCTCAAATGATAGAGCAGCAGCTGAGCAAGCAAGCAGAGTAATCACAAGGCCCTGAGATCAAAATTCAGTATCAGAAGAAAGAAGTTTCTTAGCTGTCTAGTAGAGTGCACTGAACTCTAATGAATATGAAAGTAGCATGTCCCTGGCTTGGTTCTCCAGGCATGTGACTCCTGCTGGGAAGAGGAGACAGCATACGACTTCAGGGCCACAGTGAAATTGAATGCTAAACTATGCATGCCCTTCTGTGCCCTCACCATTCACAGAACAGGGGCCATGCCAGCTGCACTGGCCAGGTGGGTGGCATGAAAGGAAGGGACTGGGTCAGAGCCTTGAAAGATAACCAGGAATTCGTAGAAGTATTCAGAGTCACAGAAATGACCTCAGCAGCTGTAGCAGGGGCTCAGTTAATATTTACTAGACAAATGAGCAAGCAAAAATAACCATGAAATTATTGGGTATAGTATAAGATCAGCCTAATGGATGCTATGATGAATGAGTGAATGAATGAATACAGAAGCAAAAACAAACTAGAGAATTGTGAGCATACTTATGGGATCAGTCTAAGTGGATGGTGGAGCCTGAAGAGTTGGGGGGAAATAAATAGAGACAGTAGATTGTGGGGGAGCTTCCTCAGAAACCGTAGACTATTCCTCAGCCATCCACTGGCAGCAGCATGGCATCTGCATCTAGAATGACAGAGTTGCATGTGGACTCCATCACTTAACCTACAGAAAATTACTTAGCATCTGTGCATTAGTTTCCTTGTCTTTAAAAAAAAGGAGATAATAAAGATTCATCTTAAGGAACTGAGAAACCTATGAAACCTAAGCATGGTGCACAGCAATTAATTTGTCTTCTTTGTTTTGGGAGTACCAAGGCTTGATCTCAAAGCCTCAGGGCTTTACTTGCTCCTCTGGTGCTCTACCATTTCATCTACAGGTATGGCATTTGCCGATTAATTGAAGTCTCACACACTTTTCTTTCCTACCTACCTTCCTTCCTTCCTTCCTTCCTTCCTTCCTTCCTTCCTTCCTTTTCTTTTTCTCCCTTCCTTCCTTCGTTTCTTTCTTTCTTTTTTGTTGGCTATGGGCTTGAACTCAGGGCCGAGATGCTGTCCCAGGGCTTTTTTGCTCAGGACTAGAACTCTACCACTTTGAGCCATAGCACCACTTCCAGTTTTCTGGTGGTTAATTGAAGACAAGAGGTTTATGGGCTTTCTGAGTTTGAACACTGAGGTCCTCAGATCTCAGCCTCTTGAGTATCTAGGATTATAGGCATGAGTCACCAGGGCCACATTATCTTACATACTTTCCTTCCCAGGTGGCTTTGAATGCAATTCTCCAGGATCCAGGATTCAGCCTCCTGAGTAGCTAGGATGACATTCATGAGCCACTGCCACCCAGCATAGTAGTTTCTACTAATTGTATTCATTTTACTAAAAAAAAAAAACGAGAAGAGAATAGATACAATATAAAAACTAGAAGAAATTACACACATTCCTTGAATTGGGAAAAATTTTGAAGCATCATTTGGCAATACCATTCAGGCTGGCTCAGAAGGGAAAGTAGGGCCATAGCAAAGGCACAGCAGCAAGGGGTAGAGAAGGGCTGGCCAGGGATTAGAGGCTACCCTTCCAGAGAGAGAAAGGCTGTCAGCCAGGTGCCGAGTGCTCTTGGCTCTTGCTACACACACACAAACACACACACACACACACACACACACACACCAGGGAATACGTATGAAAGGGCTCTTGCCACACACACACACACAGACACACACACAGACACACACACCAGGGAACACGTATGAAAGGATAGCCTGTGAACATTGCCAGCACAAAATCCAGGAAAGAATGACCAAGCTCTTCTTTCATATGCAGGTATTAAGGAAATGAGAAAAATTCCACTACTCCTACTATTTTCTGGTTCATTGTTCTAGTGGAATCTGAGATACGTGTAAAGGAGAAAGAGGCAAAATTATCAGTTCACTTCTGGCCAAGGTCTTAGTTTGCACAGGAGCAATGGGCCTCAGAGTTTTGTGTTTCTTTTTCCATTCAACATCTTCCAATTCCAATGTGCTAGTAAGGAATGTCTCTATGGAAAGTGCAGAAGCACTATTTGCTATTCAAATTTTTTTTTGGTTTGTTTTTGTTTTGGCAGTACGGGGTTTTAAACTAAGGGCCTGATGTTTGTGAGACAGGTGTTCTACCACTTAGGTCACATCCAGCTTTTTTTTGTACTTTTTTGGCTCTTTTTATTGCCCCCTCCTCCCTTTTTCAGATTGGCTGGCTTGAGCTATGATCCTCTACTGAAGCCTTCCATACAGCTTGGATGATGGGTACTAAGGTACTAACCACTATGCTCCAGCTTTTCTTTTCTTTTTTGTCAGTTGTGGGGCTTGAAGTCTGGGCTGGGTGTTGTCCCTGTGCTCTTCAGGTCAAGGCTAGTGCTCTACCACTTGAGCCACAGCACCACTTCTGGCTTTCTGATGGTTTATTGGAGATGAGTCTCACGGACTTTCCTGCCCAGGCTGGCTTTGAACTGTGATCCTCAGATCTCAGCCTCCTCAGCTAGGAGGCATGAGCCACAGGCGCCTGGCTATGCTCCAGCTTTGAGAGAGGTTATGAACTTTTTACCTGGTTTTTCTGGCATGGAGATTCCTCCCATTTCTATCTGCCAAGTTGCTGGGATTACAGGTATGAGTCAATCCAAGTAGCTCAAATCACTTTGAGGGAGTGATAATCTTATTAGTTCATGAAATCTAAAATCCAAAGTGACTGTATCAAGTTTACCTGCACCCAAGTTCTCAAATACTGTCAACAGGAATGGTCTCTGCTTCTCTCAACTCTCTTTCCTCTGCATCACTTTATTCTTACTCAGGTATTCACTCGGAGAGTGTCAGAATTACATTCTCATTAGCAAAAAGTCTCACAGAATAAAGGTTTTCTCTTTCCTGATAGGAGTCAAGAAAGCTCTAGCACAGGGTCAGGGTTTGGATTGGCTTGAAGAATTTGCCTTTGTCTGAATATGTGGTTGTGGCCAGAGAAGGTAAACTAAGCCTACCCCAAATCCCACAGATGAACATGTGGGAGGAATAGCTTTCTAAGGAGAATTAAAGTTTAGTTCCCAGAAGTAGGAGGGGCAGATGCTGAGTAAAGAAAAAAACACAGGTGACCCCTACAGGCCACCAGTACTGAAACCACAAGCCTATTGTAAGTTCCTGCCTGCGCATGTAATAGAATATGCCAATGGGTTCAAATTCACTTGGGAGTGAATTTACATTCTCTTGTATTCCAGGAAAGGCACACCCAAGGGAGAAAACTCTGGCACTCAGAGGTTGAACCACGTAGAGAGCATGACATGGGACCTGCTGTTGGTTTTTATCTAAGAGCACTCTTCTCTGAAAGCATCACTTCTGTGGAGACTGCTTCAAAGAGCACTTAATGCTCTAAATGTGTTTTTACGACATCCGGAGTTTTCAAGAGGCAGCCCATAAATGCATGTGTTTCTAATTGTGACATTCTGAAGCACCGTGTTAGGAGACATGGCTAGAGGTTGATAGTGATCTTAGAAACTCAGCCCTGGAGAATAAAACATTTTTCTCCCAGGCGGCAACACAATAAAAGTCCCATTGACTCAGGGCATCTTCTTGCTTTTTAATCCTCTTAAAAATTAGAACAGAAAAGCAGCACAAGAAATTTAGAAATGATCAGTATAACTTGTGGAGGAGATGGGGAAAAACAAGTCGTTTAAGGATACAGGTGGACCTGTTGCAACAATGAGAAGTACAAGTTGTCATGTCGAAAATAAGCTTTACAACATCGGTGGGGGAGTGGGGGGGATGGGGGTGGGGGGAGGCTGGGAAGGGATGTGAAGGGTAAACAAAGGAGGAGGCTGCAATGCTTGGTAAGAAATGTATGCATTATCCTGCCCATGTAATTGTAACCCCTCTGTACAGTATGTTCACAAATAAAATAAAATAAATTAAAAAATAAAAAAGAAATTTAGAAATGATCAGTCTCTCAGCCTCTATATTTATATTTATAAAATAGATCCATAATACTTTAGTACCTAGGATAAGTAAGAAGTGAGGGAATCATTAAAACCACATACTCAGCTAAGTACCATTGGCTCACGCCTGTAATCTTAGCTACTCAGGAGGCTGAGATCTGAGGATCGCAGTTCAAAGCCAGCCCAGGCAGGAAAGTCCATGAGACTCTCACCTCCAATTAAACACCAGAAAACTGGAAGTACACTGTGGCTCAAGTGGTAGGGCACTTGCCTTGAGCTGAAGAGCTCAGGGTCAATGTCCAAGCCCAGAGTTCAAGCCCCATGACCGGAAAAAAAAAAAAAAACAACCCACATACTCATTCCACACGTTTACTGATTATCTACCTGGTGCCAGAAATAAGGAATTATCTACCTGATTGCAGAAATAAGGGATTTTTTTTAGTGCTTATATGAAGCAAGAGGTGAGTATGTATCACCAACTTCAAGTCTCCTGTGTGTCATTCAAAGAGCTACAAGGCACAGCCATAAACACACATGCTAAATCTGCAATAAGTGCTTCTTCTAGCATAGGTACTACCACT
This sequence comes from Dipodomys ordii, assembly GCF_000151885.1. Lineage (NCBI taxonomy): Eukaryota > Metazoa > Chordata > Mammalia > Rodentia > Heteromyidae > Dipodomys > Dipodomys ordii. Next base: position 3,387,094 of record NW_012267266.1, read on the forward strand.
GCCTGGTATCTACTATCTCATTATTCTCCTCTCTCAGAGTATTAAAAAAAGTCTTCAGGGCTGGATATGGTGGCACACACTTGCAATCATAGCTACCAGTTTGTGGAGACGGGAGGATTAATAGTCTGAGGCCAGCCAGGGTACCAAAGTTAGTAAGAAGTTATCTCAAAAAACAAGCTGGGAGCAGCGGGTCACACCTGTGACCCTAGCTACATGGAAGCAGAGGTAGGAGAATTGGAATCCAAGGCAGCCCTGGGCAAAAGTGAGATTCTATCTGAAAAATAACTAAATCCATAAAGCACTGGCCTTAGTAGATCAAGAGATAGAGCATCTGCCTAGCAAGCAGAAAACTCTCAGCGCCACCACCAAAACAAACACACACACACACACACACACACACACACACACACACACACACACACACACATACAAAGAGCAGGTATCACAGAACTCAGAAGGCTGAGGCAGGAGGATCAGGAATTCAAGGTTGATCTGAACTTTATTCCAAGACCTTGTTACAAAAATAAAACAAAATCAGGCTTCAGAGAGATGCAAACACTTGTTCAAGGGATTATAGGAAGTGGCAGAGCCTACGGAAGCCATAGATCCATATCTGATTGTGTGTGTGTGTGTGTGTGTGTTCTGAACTCAGGGACTCACATTCTCAACTTGCCTTGTTCAGTCAAGGCCTGAAGCTCTATCACTTGAGCTGTCCCTCCACTTCTAGCTTTTTGCTGGTTAATTGGAAGGTAAGAGTCTTACAGATTTGACTGCTCTGGATTACATTACATCATGATTCTCAGATCTCAGCCTCCTGAATAGTTAGCTCCTTAGTTGATTTTTAACTAGAACTTTCCCTCAGGGTATGGGTGGGAGAAAATGGGAATGGGGAGACGGAGAACTATGGTAAACCAGAAAAAAAATCTTTGCACAAAGGTAGCAACTATTATTTAGCACTTATCATGAGGCAAATGGCTCAATGTGTCCAGGTTTTCTGATTTTTCTCAAGAGAAGCCAGAAAACAGGATTTTGAAGTAAAAACCAACTTTCAAAACAATATGAAAGCTGGGTGCTAGTGGCTTATGTCTAAAATCTTAGCTACTCAGGAAACTGAGATCTAAGGATATGGTTTGATGCCAGCCCAGGTAGAAAAGTCTGTGAAACTCTTGTCTTTAATAGAACACCAAAAAGCAAGAGGTGGAGCTGTGGCTCAAGTGATAAAATGCCACCCTTGAGTGGAAAATGCTAAAGGCCCTGAGTTTAAACCCCAGTACTAGTACAAAACAAAACAAACAAAACCAATATGAAAGCCAAACAAAATGTGTCTGGGAATAATTCGGTTGTTGATCTGTATGCCTATTAGAGGTCATATTGTGTCCAACCCTAAAACTAAATGTGGGGAGAAAACTACAAGTACATCTTAGTGCTTACAAGGTATTTCTCAAGGTGATTTTTTTCAAGTGTGAGGTAGAAAAGCAGGACCCTATTTACCTCCAACAGCAAAAGGCCTTAACGAAAGGTAACAGGGATGGCGCAGCTGGAACATTGCAACCCCCTGTTGTGGAGGTTGGCACGGAACCCTCTTCTACTGGGCTGACAGGCCACACTTAGCTTAAGAGGGAAAATTTAACTTCAGGGCGGGCTTCATGTTATATCTGAGGCCCTAATAATGATCATTATGCTGTCAGCACACAAGATTTGGTTCAAAATAATTCTCCCCAAAGACACATTCTACTCGCTTCCTGGTCCTTCCTTGCCGCCTCCACCCCAGGGCCTCCCACACTCAGCAAGCCTTTTCTTTGTGCCAGCCCATTTGCCAACAGATAGAAGCCACAGGATGATATATGCAACTCCCATCACCAGAGTGGTCTGTAACTGGAATGGATTTGGTTGCCCGTTGGTGACAGATCCTCTTCCTGTCCTGGCCTTTGAAGGGAGAGAGTAAAGGAGCAATGATGGCTCCCATGTCTTTTTAAAACAAACCAACACAAAACATTTCATCATCAATGAATTATGACTCTCCAAAACAATATTTGTACTTAAAAAGTCTAAAGGAATTCCCATTCTCAGATCTTAACAAGATCAGAAAAACCTCTGTTTACTACAAGAATTGCTTCAGAAAGGGGAGTGAAATCTGGCACAGGAAAAATCACATTTCTATCAGCTCTCAAGATAGTAACGTCGCAGCCATATGCTATGTGTGTAGCATCAGAGCAGAACAGCAGTGTAGTGCGCTGGGGACAGATTTGCTGTTGCTGCTGCCGCCACCTCCTCCTCCACCACCTCCTTCTGTTGCTTGGATAAAGCTAAGGCATGTGGCACTGTGTGAGATTCTTCGAAGATCCAGGCAACCACTGCTGGCTGGGACCCTAAAAGCCTGTTTGCAATATGAAGTTCTAAAATTCCCAGCATCTCTGCGTCCTGGGAACCTTCTCTTTGGAAGCCACACAAAGGAAAAACCTTCTGAAAGGGATGGGACAAAGAAAGCTTGGATCCATCGTTCCCCCTACTTGGAAGATCATTTACAATTATGTGACTCCTCTGAGTGGGAGACTAGGCTATAACTAGAAGAATTCAGAGACTCATCTTTTCCTACATCCTCAGCCATTTATTGAACCACCTTTCTTTCTTTTTCTTTTATTTTTCTTTCTTTCTTTTCTTTCATTCTTTTTTTCCTCTTTTTTCTCCCTTTACCTTTCTTTCCTTCTTTCTCTCTTTTTATTTTTTGGTGCTGGGGCTTGAACTAAGGACCTCACTCACTTTGATTTTTCACTAAAGGCTGATGCTCAACCATTTGAGCCACATCTCCACTTCAGAGTTTTGGATAGTTAATTGGATATATGTGTCTCAGATTTGTCTGCCTGGACTGGCTTTAAACCAAATCCTCAGATCTCAGCCCCTTGAGTAGCTGGGATTATAGGTGTGAGCCACCAGCTCCAGGCTCTATTGAACCTTTCTGAGCTTCATTGTCCTCATCTATATAATGGGCATAAGATGGGATCGATCACATAGTGATACAGGGCTTTGGTAGGGGAAATGTGTAGTATTGATTTGTTCCCTTTACATAGAACTTGTCCTGCAGTTCACTGCAGTTCCTAGTGGTCCCTGCCGGACTCAGCCCATCTCCTAAAAGTTACAAGGCAGTTCTAAGGCAGTCTTGGCCCTGCCACTTACAGCATCACGAGCTGCTGGTCAGGAGTCTTTGTGACCCATGACAGCCAGGGATACCTTTGCAATGCTTCAGCCATACAACCTGTTACCTTTGACCCTGTCCCATCCAGCAACTTATGTTAGATGTACATTCACATAGATCTCTGGACTACTTAGTCATACTCCAGATAGATACCAAGGGCTCCCTCTGAGGAGCAGATGCAAATGAAGTTAGCATATCCAGCCTCCTCCCCACTCCCCATCCTCTGCTCCTCCCCAGTGCCTCAAACTCTGCAGATCTTTCTCTCAACCTGAGCAGGCCAATGACCTCTTAGCAGAGTTGGGTGCTTCTCCTTCACTTCTTCAGGCTTTTTTTTCCCTGTATCTCTCAGAACCAGGTGGTCTTACTCTTTGCCATCCCAGGCTGGAGGCCTTGACTGGAAGTATATACCTGGCCCTGATACTCCCTAATTTGGAATTCTTCCAGGGTTCCCATTTCCTGTGGGATCAAGTGTGACAAGGTATTGAAGCCTCCCTTGGCCACTAGCCTCTGCCTCATCCCCTCCTCCAGAAACACTCCAATAAAGCTTATCTGTGCTCAGCTTTCTGAATAGCCCAGGAGACTATTTCTTCATTCTCAGCTGACATGTCACCTCCTCTATGAAGCCTTTCCAGATGTCCCCAGGAAGTGCTATTCTCTTTTCTATACTTGCTCATTTCCTAAACGTATTGCCATGACTCTACTTTTAGTTCATATATATTTCTGCCCACTAGACTATAGGGATCTATTTATTATTATTTCATTAATTATTATTATCATTTATTATTTTTCATTCATTTCAAATTCCTTATCTTTGTTTGGGTTGATAAGGACCTACATGATCTGAATTCTGTCAGTTTTCTACTCTACCACTCTCAGACCCATCCACTTGGCTAGTAGCCATGGTTTCCAGCCTGTGCCCAGGCTTCCCAAACTCCTTCTTGATGCTGGGCCTTAGTTTATAGTGCCCTTTGCTGAGAAACCCTCCACCCCATCTTCCCTGATTGGATCTGTCTTGTGTTACCTAGTTAAGAGTCCTTCCCTGGCCAGCCAACCAAGAATAATCTCTTCCCCATTATTTTCTTTCACAATACCATGTTATCTTCCTTTTGTAGCACTTATCACAAGCTGTAGCTAATTCACTTTTTTATTAATAAGTTTTTTTTATTACTTTTTCTTTTCTGTTCTTTTCTTTTTTTTTTCTTACCTGTGCTGGAGGCTGAACCTAGGGCTTTGCCCATTCTAAGCAAGTAATTGACAATTGAGCTACATCCTTAGCCCTGTTAGGGAAAGGAGACACCACATGGTTCAGGCAGAAAGAGTTTATTGGGGGCAGGGGTAGGGGGGAGAGTGAAATGCCAGCCTACAGGAGATGAGACATGCAGAAAGAGAAGAGAAGAAGAGAAGGAGGGAGGAAAAGAGGGAGGGAGAGAGGGAAGATAGAAAGGAAGGAAGGAAGGAAGGGAGAGAGGGAGGGAGGAAGGAAGGAAGAAAGGGAGGGAGGAAGGGAGGAAGACAGGGAACTTGTGGTTGAGTGGGATTATATAGGGAAAAGCCAGGAGGAGGTATGACCACAGCGGATGTGAAAGTGATCTTGAAGCCTGTCTGAATGACACATGACCAGAGAGGTTCAGAAAGTGACCTCAGTAGATGTGGAAGTGACCTCAGAGTCTGGGATCCTTTGTTGACTCACAGTCAGTTGACTGACAGGCAGGTGATTTTCGGTAAGACTCTGTGCTCTTTCACAAAGAGGAAGTGGGGAGGGGACATTCTTTGGGGCAGACCTAACAAGCCCCTAATTCACTTACTTTATTTTTAGTTTTGGCAGGTATTAGAGTCTGAATTCAGGGTCTCATGCTTGCTCAGCTAGTGCTCTATCACGAGCCATTTTTTTCTTCTCTTTCTTTCTTTCTTCGTTTCCTTCCTTCTTTTCTTTCTTTCCTTCCTTCCTTCCTTCCTTCCTTTCTTTCTTTTTCCTTTCTTTCTCTTCTTTCTTTTGCTAGTTAGTTGGAAATAAAAGTCTCATAGGGCTGGGGATGTGGCTTAGTGGGAGAGTGTTTGCCTAGCATGCATGAAGTCCTGGGTTCAGTTCCTCAGTATCACATAAACAGAAAAAGCCAGAAGTGGCCCTGTAGCTCAAGTGGTAGAGTGCTAGTCTTGAGCAAAAGAAGCTCAGGGACAGTGCCTAGGCCTTGAGTTCAAGCCCCAGGACTGGCAAAAAAAATAAAAATAAAAAAGAGTCTCATTGATTTTTCTGCCTGGGCTGACTTTGCAAAGTCCTGAAGTTTTTTTCATCGTCTTTCTTCTAGAAGCTTTAGTTATCTTCTCCCTCCTCCCCTTTCTTCTCTCCCTCCCTGCCCTCTTACTGTTTTATGGTACTGAGGATTGAATTCAGGGCCTCACACATGCAAGGAGGAGCTACATCCTCAGCACATCATTTTCTTTTATAAAAGTCTTAAGTTGTTTGATGCAGTATGGTGTGAAGTCAGGATTGAGGTGTACTGCCTTGCATTATGGATATCTGATTATTCATTTGTTAAAAGTTTGTCCCTTCACCTGTAGTTACTTAAATTTTATGTTTTTTTAAAATTATTTTACTATTGCTCCTTCCCACTGTCTATACATTTGATATATTAGTTCGAGTTTAGTTTAGGCTCTTCTCCATCCCTGCTACCTACTAGCAGGTAGAGAAAGCAGAGAAAAGTCTTGCTTACCAAATAATTCAAGACACAATCACTGGAGCAGGGGGACAGACAGGATGATATCCAGGAAGGCCAGCACAATGGTGTCTGTCACACCTGTGGCTGGGGCTTGATGCAGTGGGGACATGAGAAGTGTACCTTAGAAATGTCCACAAAGGTCAGAATAGAGTGTATCACCACTAGTTCCAGCTGCTATGGGTCAAAGGTGTACAGGAAGTTTGACTTACTCAGACTTCCACGCTGCAGTGCTGGACTCCAACAGGGAATCAGAAGAGGAGGCCCAGAAGGTTCACCGGCTCCAAGCTCATGGCCACAGTGATGGCAGAAGAGTCAAAAGAATGAGAGGAGGATCACAGGAGTTTTTCCCAGACACACCCATCCCAAAGATACCTACTATTACCTTGTGTGTGCTTATGTACTGGACGTCATCATGCAAAGTCAAGCTTTGCCTTTTTTGGGGTGGGGGGGGAGAAAGACAAGAGATAGGTCAATAATTGATGTATCAAGTGGTCCATGCTTGAAAATCTTGAAGGAGAGAAGGGATGGGTTAAGAGAGATGAGTGGCAATGTTGTCAGACACTTTGTACTCATATATTGTCTTGTAGAATGGGAACTTCTTTGTACAACTACTTAAAAATAATTAATAAAATAAAAAAGAAGAAAACACAGAAAGATGGAGTAGGAGAATTTAAAGTTCCAGGCCAGTCTGAATACATAGGAAGTACCTGTCTTAAAAGAGTGGGGTGGGGGTGGGGGAGCAAATACACAAGTGTGGTGGCTCAGGTCTGAAATCCCAAATCCCAGATTCTTGGGAGACTAGAGACAGGAGTCTCTTAATTTGGAGGCCAGATGGCACTAAATAAGCAAGACCTTATTTCAGAAACCAAAGCAAAAGGGCTCAGAATGTGGCATAAGTGGTAGAGTGCCTGCCTAGTAAATGAAAGACCCTGATTTTATATGTCAGTACTACAAAACCAAAAACAAAAGAAAATGCCCCAACAAACCTATATACAAATGTAACTTTATTTATAATTTCCCCAAACTGGAAACAATTTCAAATACTCTTCAATTAACCTAGAAAGTGCCTAAAATGTGGTCCATGCATACAAGAATTCTAGTCAGCAATAAAAAGGAAGGAGCTATTAATACTATATGCAACGTGCTTAAAGACTTTATACCCCGTGGAAAAACTGAACAGCATGTATGTAATATTCTAAAAAAAAAAAGTGCCAGTGGCTTATGCCTATAATTCTGGTTATGTGGGAAGCTGAGATTAGAAGGATTAGGAGGATTGAGATTTAAAACCAGTTCAGGCATTCTTGTGAGACCCCCCCCCCTTTCTCAATTAATAACTGTATGAGGTGGTGTGTGCCTGTCATTTTAGCTGGGTGAGAGGCTGAGATTGGGAAATCAAAGTTCTAGGCAAGCCTGGGTAAGAAAGTTCACAGGACTCTTATCTTAATAGAAATAATCTGGGCATAATGCCAGCCACCATGAAAAGCCAGAAATAGGTGGATTATGGAAAAGGCATGGCCATCATGAAAAGCCAGAAATAGGTGGGAAATACTCAGGCATTTGCCTGGGCAGGTAGCAAGACCCTATCTCAAAAATAACCAGTGCATGGACCAGGAGCTGGTAGTTCATGCCTGTAATCCTAACAACTTAGGAGGCTGAGATCTGAGGATTGTGTTACAAAGCCATCCCAGGCAGGAAAGTCAATGAGACCCTCCAATTGACCACCAGAAAACTGGAAGTGGAGCTGTATCTCAAGTTGATAGAGAGCTAGTTTCAAGTAAAAGCTCAGGGATAGCGCCTGGGCCCTGAATTCAAACCCCATGACCACCAACAGTTAGTCATAAGTAGTACATGTTTATAATAACTGAACAATGGAGTACGACAAGGTGCCCAATAATAACAAAGGTTCCCAAATGATATATTACACTATAGCATATTACACAGCCATAAAGAAAAAAATGAAATCATGTCATCTGAAAGAAAGGGGATGAAATTGGAGGATTTCATATTGAACAAGACAAGCCACACTAAAAAAAAAAGCTATCAAGGTGATAAAGAATGATAAAATGAGTGACAATAATAAAGATTTATTATACTAGCTGGGTGCTAGTTGCTCATGCCTGTAATCCTGGCTACTCAGGAAGCTGAGGTCTAAGGATGGAGGTTTGAAGCCAGTCTGTGCAGCAACACCTGTAAGACTCTATACTTAACTACTGAAAGAGCCACAAGCTGAGCTGCAGCTCAACTTGTGGAGCACTAAACTTGAGCAAAAAAAGCTCAAGGACAGCACCTAAGCCAGGCGCTGGTGGCTCACGCCTGTAATCCTAGCTACTCAGGAGGCTGAGATCTGAGGATCTCGGTTCAAAGCCAGCCCGGGCAAGAGAGACCGTGAGACTCCTAACTCCAATAAACCACCAGAAAACCGGAAGTGGCGCTGTAGCTCAAGTGGTAGAGCGCTCGCTTTGAGCTGAAGAGCTGAGGGACAGCGCCCAGGCCCAGAGTTCAAGCCCCACGACCGACCAAAAAAAGAAAAAAAAGAACAGCACCTAGGCTCTGAGTTCAAGCCCCAGATCTGGCATACGTGCAGTCTGCCACACGCACAGGTGTGCACACACACACATGCACACACATATAAACTGGTTTACTGAAACCCCTTTGTACAACTACTTAAAAATAATTTTAAAAAATCAAGATATCACACTCTTTCAACTGTATATTGGAGGTAGATCTAAAATCCATACATATTCATGTACATGAATACATACATATATGGATGCATAAGTACAGAACATGAATTCAACTAAGGGACTACTTAGGAGGAGAAGTTTAAAGAAGGTGAATAATTGAGTCAGTAGCCACAACTGCAATCCTAGCTACTCAGGAGGCTGAGATCTGAGGATCATGGATTGAAGCCAACCTGGGCAGAAAAGTCCAATAAACTACTCAGAAAAAGATGGAAGTGGCGCTGTGACTTGAGTGGTAGAGCACTAGCCTTGAGCAAAAAAGCTCAAGGACAACATTCAGGCCCTGAGTTCAAGCCCCAGGACCAGCAAAAAAAATTAAAATGAAAATGAAAAGGTGAATAATTTTGAAGTACATTGTAATTGTAGATGAAAACAGCATTAAAAACTTCAAAAGCAGTTTATCAGTAGGAAGTTGGGGGTGAGGAAAGAAAAGCAGGCTCTGTTGGGCAAGGTAGGCACTAGAGGAAGGTGCTAAGCTAATGAGTCTGATTGAAATAGATTGTACACATGTGTTACAACAGAACAGCAAAACCTGTTGAAATTGTATTAAGAAAGGAGAGTATGGGAAGTGATAGAGTGGGGAAGATTGACTGGAATACATTGTATACAGGCATGGCAGTGTTACAGTGAAATCCTCCTCCTATAGCTAGTGTAGTCTCATAAAATAAATAACCTTTGTGGTGCTGGTGGCTCATGCCTGTAATCCTAGCTACTCAGGATTCTGAAATCTAAGAATTGAGGTACAAAGCCAGACTGGGCAAGAAAGTCCCTTTGGCTCCAATTAGCCACCCAAAAAAAAAAAAAAAAAAAGCAAGCAAGAAGTGTAGCTGTAACTTATGTGGTCGAGGGGTAGCCTTGAGAAAAAAAGCTCAGGGACAACACCTTCTTGGCCCTGAGTGCAAGCCCAAGTACAGGTATTAAAACAAACAACCAGTGCTAAAAAGGGCCAGAGGTTTGGCTTAGGGGCACAGCACCTGCCTAGCCAGCTGTAAGCCCCGAGTTCAAAGCTCATTACCACAAACAAACAAACAGAAAAAACAAACCCAAATGACAAGAACAGAGATGGAAAACAGATTAGTAATTGCCAAGTGACAGCAGGTGTAGTTGTGCATAACAGTGGCACAAGTGAGTTCTTTTGTGGTGATGTAACAGCTATGTAGCTGGACTCCAGGAAGTTAAAGGAATGTCTATTTGGAATACAAGTGCACAGAACTATACACACCCACACCTAAGTGAATGCAGGTGCAAGCCACCACTGAGAACTAATGTACCAATGTCAGTGTCAATTTCTTGTTCTGATATTACAGCCAGATGTGTCACTATTGGGGGAAGTTGGGGAAAGGGTACAAGAGATGAATATACTGGCAACTTTCTATAAGTTCATAATTTTGAACAATTAAAAGTTCCAAAATAGGCTTAAGGTTGGCTCAAATGGTAGAGGGGTACTACCAAAAGAAAAAAAAGTTCAGAAATAAGACCCTAGAAACTTGGGTAAAAAGCTATAGGAGAGGGCTGGGAAGGTGGCTCAGTGGTAAAGCGCTTGCCTTGCATGCTCAAGGCCCTGGGTTCGATTCCTCAGCACCACATAAGCAAAAAGAAAAAAGCCGGAAGTGGCGCTGTGGCTCAAGTGGTAGAGCGCTAGCCTTGAGCTGAAGAGCTGAGGGACAGCGCCCAGGCCCACAGTTCAGGCCCCACGACTGGACCTCCCCCCCAAAAAAAAAGCTATAGGAGATTTTTTGTTAATATTGGGGAAATTTACAAATAGATGGGTGTTAGATGATGTTTGGGAAATCCTGTCAGCTTTCTTAGGTGTGATGATATTTGCATACCCCTTAGGTGATGTAGATTACAGTTTTAAAGGGGAGGTTCTGTAAACTACTCAGATGGCTGAGTAGATACATGCCTATGTACATACATTGTTTAGAAATGTGGTAAAATGCAATTATTGAGTCTAGGTGGTGGGTTTCTAGGTGTTCATTGTGATTCTCTTCACTTTATATTTGCAAATGTTCATAAGAACACGTTGAAAGAAAAATGAACTATGTATATATATAATAACATGCACAAGTCCCAAAAGTATTATGGTGAATGAAAGAAGACATGCAAAAGGCCACACAGTAGGAGTCCCTCTGGTGACATTCTGCAAAAGCTGAACTACAGACAAACAGCAGATCGTTGGCTGCCAATGGCTATGGTGGGGGAGGGGTTTACTACTGAAGAGCAGATGAAATTTTGGAGAGTGCTGAAATTATGTTATATTCAGGCTGAGATGATGGTCACACCGCTGGCTGTGTTTGTCAAGATTCACAGAACTACCTGCTAAGCTAGGCACTGGTGGCTCATGCCTCTAATCCTAGTTACTCAGGAGGCTGAGATCTGAGGGTCGTGGTTCAAAGCCAGCCAGGGCAGGAAAGTCCCTGAGACTCTGATCTCCAATAAACCACCAAAAAAAACTGGAAACAACACTGTGGCGCAAGTGGTAGGGCGTTCGCCTTGAGCTGAAGAGCTCAGGGACAGAGCCCAGTCCCAGAGTTCAAGTCCCATGACTGACAAAAAAAAAAGAACTACCTGCTAAAAGATGTAAATTTTAATGTATATAAATTGTACCTTAAAAAAAAAGAGAGAGCGATTTCCTGATACAAGGCTCATGTCTGTAACCCTAGCTACTCAGAAGGCAGAGATCCTCAGAGGTGACAACTAGATTCTTCAATTGGGACTCCAGTCAAAGAGACTTAGAAGCGACAGAGATGACATTGATTGAGATGCATTGTACTCATAAACTGGAAGCCCAATGCACTATCCATTGCAGCACCTGCATTCTACTCATAACTTTCAGGTTGAATTGAAAACTCAACTAAATATAGATTTTCTTTTTAAAGAAGAGACTTGGAAGTCAAACTTTTTAATTCTGAAAAGTATTCTTTGTTTTGTTTTGTTTTGAGGAAGGGTCTTGCTATGTAGCCCAAGCTGGCCTTAAACTTGAGATCCTCCTGCTTCTACCTCTCAAGTACTGTGTCTACAAGACTGGTTTGTTTTAAAGAGTAAAAAGATATAGGTAATTTCCATTGTGAATTTACATAGTAAGCAGGCTTTCTCAGGGCAAGGTCCCTGTCCGGGCACCAGATTCTCTTCACAGTAGTTGAATATCACAGCTGCTGTCCATAACCCATTGTGTGGTGAGGAGTCAAGACTCAGAGAGATGTGGTTACATCCTGGGGTGCTCACTTCCCTGTGTCACCATGTGGCTTCTTGGAGCACCTTCTCCTCTTCAACTGTCCTAGAGATAGCTCAAGGACAGCCTTTATGCAGGATCCCCTGTGGGTCCCGCAGTGCTACATGGGTCATAGCAGCTCTTCTGTAGCACAGAACAGAAACGCTCTCTCCATCAGAGAGAGTGGTCGCATCTAGGTCAAATGCAGGAGAGAAGGGGCAAACATGCAGAACACACCAGATGCTCTTTCTAGCTTAAAAAAAAAACAACACAGGCATTAGGAAGCACAGATTTTTTATCACAGTCTGTTGCACTAGGAGGGAAAAGTGGGAAGGGAAGAGCAGGCTGTGAAGGGAGGAAGGGCTACTAATTCAGAGCTCAGAATTGGGTCTGGGGCCCAATGACAAGAATAACATACGGGGTATTGTGCTAAACACTGCCACGTGAATTATCTCAGGGAACCATGTAAGTACTGTCATCTCCACACCTTCAGATTTAGGAAACTGAGGCTCAGAGAGCAAGTACACTCCTCTCCATATGTACAAATGAGTGTATAAATGCTTTGAATGAGGTCAAGAAGGACATATTAAGGAACAATCATAATTATCTGAGGACTAAAGTGGGCTTTAGCTATTATCATAGTGTGTGATACTTTTTTAAAAAACAACAACAATGGGAATGTGTAGCCGTTTGTGTATAATTAAAGAAGAAGAAGAAGATGGTGCTAAAGCCTGTTTCTAAGGATCCCAGAATGAATTTGGAGCAAGGTGTCTCAAGACTGCAAATCCCAGGCCTTCATCAGCCGGCAGCGCAGCCTTGCCTTCTGCCTGCTCCTGGTGGAGAGGCGTCAGTCCCTTGTCATCCCCCGCCAGCTTCCCCCCTCTCCGCCCCGCCCCGTCCGTGGGTTTCCTGGGGGACCGGGTCAGCCTGGCGTCCAGCTCCACAACCCGCCCACTGTCGCCGGGAGGACTCTCGAACCAATCAGACCCTGGGGATGCCACTCCGGGGATGAGAGTGGCAGGAAATCAAGGTCAAGGCCCGAGACACAATGGGGCCATTGTGGGTCTCCAGTCGATTGACTTTCAAGAAGCAGCTCCCCACCCGGGTCCCCTGCCAGGAAGTCACCCAAACCTTCTGCCTCCTGATTAGCCTCCGCCCTAAAAGGAGCCTTATTCTGGATCCCACCCCAGGCGGCGGGGCCGGACCGCCCTTGCATGGGCAGTTCTGTCCACCAGGTGGCGACAGAGCACCGCACTGAGCGCGGGGAGGGCGCCGGGCCGGCCGCTCAATCACCGATCTGGGCTTGGGGAACCCTGCCCTTCCTGTTTTATCCTACAGCGCCAAAAAAGCAAGTCGGATTTGCCTGCCTGCGTCCTTTACGCTGAGGTCACAGGGATCTGGAGTCCCAGGAGCTCTTGGCTCAGCAATCGGCAAAATGGCCGTGGACTGCAGCATTTTTCCCGGATGGAAAAGAAACGGAGGGGGAGCCTCTTTGCTCCAAGAAAACCCCAGCAGGCGGAGCCCAAACTGCTTCTCTGTTCTGAACTAACCAACTGGCTCATGTATGGGTTGTGTTAATATATAAACATCCCTCCCCCTCCCATGTTAAATTATGTCCTTCCTGTTCCCCGTCAGAGCCTGTTGTAATTTTCCTTTGCATGTATCTCAATTTGTCTGATTATTTCCCACTGTAACATATGCTTGGTGAGAACAGGGCTTGGGGTCTCGTTTTGCTCGTCAATCAATCCAGAGCACTGTCTAATGTATTAGTAGGTGTTCAGTACGTATCTGGTAACCTGAGGGGGGGAATGATGCTCTATTGAACAATGAAATGAAGGTGTGAATACACAGGGCATCAGGACCCATTTAGCAGGCTGCATCCGGCCATCACAATTAGATTGGCATGCTCCAGATGTGGAAAGCTTCGGGATTAAGACATCTGAGTTTTTGCCACCTGGCATCACAGTTTCACCCACTTAGCTGGGCAATGTCTGTCTCATCAGTAAAATGAGAATAAAAATGCCATGCATCTTGGAAGGCCTTTGTAAAAGCACTGAGGACTCAGTATGCTAGTTGTTGTTGTTGTTGTTTGTCGTTTGTGGGGCTTGAACTCTGGGCCTGGGCGCTGTCCCTCAGCTCTTCAGCTCACTTGAGCCACAGCGCCACTTCCAGCTTTTTTTCTGTTTAGTTGGTGCTGAGGAATCAAACCCAGGGCCTCATGCATGCGAGGCAAGCACTCTACCACTGAGCCACCTTCCCAGCCCTAGTCATTATTATTCTGGCTGCTCTTGCTGTTGCTTGTGCAAGGCCATAGTGAAGAAGCCCAGGCAGGAGTGGCTCAGGCACCCCTGGCAGGGCTACCGGGACCTGCAGCTTCTTAGAGCTTCTGGTTTGGCTTCTTTTGTGATCTAGTCTAGGAAGCAGAGGCTGGTGAAGCCTGCTCACTTGATGGCAGGTCCGACCCTCTAGTTAAGAGATCAGATCTGTGCGGGGGCCTCCTGCTTCATGTCAGTTACAATTGAGGGGCAGGGTGATGACCAAAGCCACACAAAAAAGAACATTTGTTTTATTTTAACTGTGACAGGGGACAGAGCCTGGTCTAACATTCCCTGAGGAAGTGGTTTGAGGGCTAGAAGCTAAGGGTGCAGCAGAAGAGCTATTCAAAAAAAGCCATCCCTTAAGACAGCCACACATAGAGAGATTGCTTCTAGGATGACTCAAAGGAGCTCAAGCTCTTCCTGGCCAGGCAAATGGCCAGTCAGGCCTTGAACTCAGGGCCTTACTTTCTCTATTGGCTTTTTTGCTTACAATTGATTCTTTATCATATGAGTCATGCCCAACATTTTTCTAATTGAATATAGAGTCGCACAAATTTTTATGTTCAGTCTAGCCTTGAACCATGATTCTTCAATTTCAGATTCCTCAGTAACAAGGATTACAAGTGTAAATTACTGATACCCAAACTAACTCCTTTATTTTAATTTAATTTTATTTTATTGCCATTGTGGGGCCTTAACTCTGGGCCTGGGCACTGTCCCTCAGCTCTTCAGCTCAAGGCTAGCGCTCTACCACTTGAGCCACAGCGCCACTTCTGGCTTTTTCTGCTTATGTGGTGCTGAGAATCGAACCCAGGGCCTCATGCATGTGAGGCAAGCACTCTACCACTGAGCCACCTTCCCAGCCCCTGACTTCTCTACTTTTTAGCTTAATGTTCACTAAGCTAGTTACTTAGCCTCTCTGGCTTTCAGGTTTCTCATCTTCAAACTAGCAGAACATTTATGGTAAAATTAATTAATTAATTAATAAAGTGAATGTACAGCAATAGCACTAATGTTTATCAAGGCCCACTCTGTGCCAGAAATGTTTCACACAATATCTCATTAACTCCTCAAAACCACCCTGTAGTGGTTTTACTCTCATTTGATAGGCAAGAAGACTAAGACACAGGTTTAGTAAGTTGCAAGTTACAGAACTGAGATATTTCTCCCAGCAACCTTACTCCATGGTCCACAGTGCTCTCAGCTGCCCTGATGTCCTGCTGGCTGATGTAGATGGGCACCCACATTTACATTTTAACACAACTGAATGGCTCCAGATCCCACTTTGCAGTGGAAACTATACTAACCTCAGCTCTCTCCCCTGGTCTTCTTAGGCCTGTGCAAGCTTCTCCTGGCACTACCACCAAAGGCTGCACTTCCTTCCCCAGGGCCAGGCCACATGAGCCTGGGCAGGAGACACAAGCAAGAGCAGCAGATCCCAGGCTGGGCCCCAGCTGAGATCCTGACCTTCAGCCTTTTCCAGAAATAGCGGCCAGGGCAGGGGCCCCCTGAGAACTGGGATCACTCCAAAGTCTTGTTCCTGTGAGGGGCTCTTTGTGTTCCTCTCATAGGTGGGGCTTCTGACTCGTTTCTATCCCCTTCCCCTCTATCCTTACCCAGCTCTCCCAAACCTGGAGAGGGAAAATTCTTGGGCCTCCAGCTTTTGAATGTCAAAGGAACCCTTGAACTCCCAAAGCACCTACTCCCCTAACAGAAGTTCCAGCACTGTAAATCAGAGCTTCTGGAGCTGTTGATCTGAGCTGTGATTGGACTGGAATGTTCCCAGTCGGGGTTGCTTTGAGGTTCAATGGAAGGTGGGTCAGGCTATCCCAGTTTCCACAGGCTTGGAAGTACACACAACTTGCTTTGCAACCCAGGATTTCTCAACAAGCCTCTCCTCTTGCCTCAGCCACGGTTCTCAAGAGCTCACAGGTGCATGCTCAGTGGCTCTCTGCTCAGTGTCCTCCACTAGCCTATCAGCCCTACTCTTTCCTTTAGACCCCATTCTGGCAGCCTTGTTGACCCCTCCCCAACTCAAACTGAATGGGCTGGCTGCCCTTCCCTCTCCTAAGGACTGGGCTTACGTCATGACTGCCCAGAGGATAGGGAGAGGGAGGGTGACAACTCTGAGTCCTGGAATGTAAGATCTACATGTTGTGGCTACCAGTTGGAATGGACGAGTGAATGGTGGTCACACATGGGAGCTTTAAAGAGCCCCCAGTTTATTGGCGAGTAAAGAGCTGTGCAGGGAGACTCCTATTCTCAAATACTTCTCTCTCTGATCCCTGAATCTTAGGGCCTCCTTTCTCTTCACTCAACCCCATCCAGGCCTCACAGCTGATAAAGGACTAGCTAGCTAAGGGACTTTGACCCAAGTTTCTTTTTCTGTGAAACACACCAACATCACCATTTTTAATGGCTATAAGGACTGAAAGTGGTCATTCCTGCAGGGACCCCACCTCCTCCCTGTTCACACAGAACAAGGGGTATTGGGAAGTGCAGGGTCTGGTTTGGCATTCTATTTGCAGCAGTTCTCCTTCCCCACCCCCATAGACTCTCTCCCTAAGGCCTGGAGTGCTCCCCAGGGGTGTTCTGGGACATATGGCCTTGGTTCCTAAGGAAAACTTCTGGGACAGACAAGTAGTGTCAGTGGCAAGTTCTTTGTCCACATGGTTGTATTGAGCTTTGGTTCAAGGGTACCTCTGTTTTTAGGGGTTCCTTCTGTGCCTTATGCTGCCTGCTGGGTATCCAGGAATGTGGGGAGTCATTACCCAGATCCAAGGTGGAGGGTGGAAAGGCATAAATCCTGGAGGGCTGTGTCATTCTAGGTGAGGTGACTCCATGGCTTTGAGCCTCATTTCCTAAGCTATGAAATGGGGATCACAATGGCACACGACTCTTAGAGAGCTGTAAGAGTTAGATAATTACTATGATTTAATAACTAGCTAAGACAAAGGCTTAAATGTTAAAATCCATGCATTTAATTCAGAGTACCCATAGTAAGTAAAAAACAAATGGTGATACTCTTTGCTGTGTTCCTAGCATATATCTGGGATACTTTGATGCTGTGCAATCTACCAATGAATCTGGTTAATATTTACAATACCTTGAAGAGAATCTCCAGGCACTCAAAGGACAAGGGCAAGTTAACCCCTGAGGTTCAAGGCAGGAGCTGTCATTCCTTCCTGTGCATGCCTCTGGGAGCTGGGAAGCAGAAGGAAGGAAGTGGGAGGAATGTCTGGTTAGAAAAGTGACAAGGGTCTGTTCTATCTTTGCTCAGTGCCATGGTGTGGCTTTAGCAATAGCTCATGGGCGATGATGTCAGGAGCAGAAGGGGCCCCACATTTAGGCTAGAGACTCACAGACAAACCCAACCCAGTTATGAAGGCACCCTGAAGTTACAGTGGTGGGCAGGGCCTAGGCCACAGGAGGAAAGTATGGAAAACACTTGGCCAAGTCCTAGTTGTTCCCCTGCCAGTCTTATCCACATCTGTAAAGAAAAGCAAAATGCCATCTATCTTGCAGGTCATCTAATTACATGCAAATGGCTACTGCATATGTCATGACACTGGCATAGGTCCCCAAGTGTCTGCTGAGGGGCTCAGACATTTCCAGGCCGGCTCTCCTGAAGACTAAGAAGCAGGAGATGGAAGCTGTGCCCAAAGACTCAGACCAGTTAGGGATCCTGGCTACAATGTTGTGTTGTTCTTTAAAACTGAGGCCTGGGTCAAGTTACCAGTACTGTATTCTACCTTCCCTTCCAGCTACCAGTCATGGGTGGAGTTGGCACCCTGGTGAGGGCTGACTCTTCAAAGTTTGGTAACTGGTATTTCCCAAGGTGGGGCAGTACAGCCATACCTGAAAGCAGGGCAGCCTAGCATCCCCATATCCAGGCCAGACTGTGAAACAGAGGAGAGGCCAGAGACAGGCAGGACCAGGCGTCTGGAATTGCTGTTGTGTTGGATGGGTCCCAGGCTCAGAGCCTGGCACTCTGCTGAAAAATAGGAGTTGGGAATGTATCCTGGCCAGGCCTTGAAAATGAGAAGGTCAAGAGGACCAGGGGAGTAGAGGCTAAGGGAGGGAAACAGCATGCAAAACTCCATTGCCTTTGTCTCAGTTCTTTTATGAAAAGTTCCAATTCCAATTTCTCCTCTTCATGGAGCATGGAAGGCTAAGATGCTAAAGCCCAGCAGCCTGAAGCCCCACCCCTCTGCTGGCCCACACCCTTCAATTAGTGACCAGCCTCCCTCTGCAAATCCACTGCAGCAAAGGAAAGGTACCTGGCATCCTCAGATAGGGAGGGACCAGATGGAAAGCTGGCAGGTGTAGAGGGTGCGGATTAGGAATAGGGCACAGGGAGTCACCTTCTTTCAGTAGAAAGATAGGCACCAAAACACATTCTGCCAAGTTTGTTCCTCCTCGAATTGCTCCCTTTTATGCATACCAGTACTCCCCATCCCCTTCATAGGGGCTCAAAGCATTCTGGGGTGGAGTTCCAGGGCCTTTGCCATGGAATCAAGGCCTGGGCTCACTTCTATGTCTGGGTGAACTGAAGAGGAAGTAGAGGAGTTCCCTGGGGGCTCAGGTCCCAATTTGAGACAGATTTGAGGTCTGGAGATTCAAACCTAGCTCCACCTCTTGGACCCCCAAAAGTACATAGATGGTAGAATATCTTGTGGACATCCTAGTGGGCAGTGGGATCCTCTCCCTCAAGGATTTGAGTGTGGATCTGACCAGCCATGAGCCAAAAGTTCTGATTGCCACAGAGGTCAGCCCTGGCTGGCATTCTCCAGGTGGAAGGAAGCCAGTACATTAGGATGTGAAGCCAAAGTTTATATGCAATTTGAGAATTAGTTTATCCTTTAACTTGGGGGAAGGTTACAACCCCTCCATACACCAAATTAAAAGAAAACATGGGTGATTGATTAGGAAGCAAGCGGCAAGGTGCAGTGTTAAGCACTCCCTTTGAAATGAAACATCAATGTGACTTCCTTTTGGTAAGGATTTATTCCGTGGCAGAAATACCTAAGGTGCATACTAGCTTGTGGACACACAAATCTGTCTCTGCCTCTGTCTGTCTGTCTGTGTGTGGGTGCGTGTGTATCTCCTCTCCCCTCTCCTCCCCACCCCCATGGAGGCTGCCTTGGGATTGCAGGAGCAGAATGCTGCTGTGTGAGAAGAGCATGAAGCCCAGGGCGTGCGGGGTGGCAAGGAGGGAGGCACACCTGTCTGGGGCTGTAAGGGTGTTACACTGCAGCCCTAAGAAACTTACCGCAAATAAGGTCCTTGCCACGAGCTGACCCAGGCAGGAGGCGCATGAGTGCAATTGTGAGGACCCCCCCCCCAGGGGAATCGCCGCCTTGGTGGCCTGTGCGGTGGAGGCCAGGCTCAGATGTGGCAGGCGACTCTAACAGGTGTGCGCTTCAGAACTGGGGTTGTGCGGAGGGGGGGGGGGGAAGGCTTTTCCTCTGGCACTCGGCCTGGAGGTGCGGTGTCTTCTCCGTCCCTCCTGCAATTCCAGCGGCCTCGGTTCGCTGCGCCCCAGTTGCGGCCTACTCCGCCACCCCCACCGCCGGCCCCCCGGCTGGAAAATCCGGGCTGCCGCCAGAGCAAGAGAGGCCAAGAAGGGCTGAGAACCGGGAGGGAACCGGTGGCGACTCCGCCAGGCAGGGCTCGGTGCGTACGGAGCCGGGCTCGCTGGGGGCGCGGCCTCCGCGGCGGGCGCGCGGCGTCTGCACCCGTGTCCCGGGCCTGA
>NW_012267266.1:3407148-3484526 GCF_000151885.1 Dipodomys ordii
TCTCAGGAGCCGCCGGGCCCCCTTTTCGCCCCCTGGTGGCGCCGGGACACGCCGGGCGCCCGGCACCGCTGCCGCCGCCAAATGAGCTGTCCACAGCAGCACTGGGCGCCGCCCGCCCGAGGTCACGCGTGAATCTTGCCCACGCCTGGGTACAGACGGGGGAGGCGGTTCTCAGGAGGGGAAAAAGAAGTGGAGGGGATGATGGAACAAAGCAATTATGAGGCTGGGGCGGGGGGGGTGTGTCTTCTTGATCCGCACCTTTTAGATCCTGCGTGTTTCTCCACTAACATGAGAAGTGACACTCAGGGATCTCATCCATGAGTGGATCTCGTCCCTCCCCACACCCTGTCTCCCTGAGAATCAAAGCTGCTTTTTCTTTTTTACTCTTTCTGGAGAAACTATGTCCTTATCTCCCCTCCCTCTGCAGTGACCTGACAATGGCAGCCCTGGCCTGCCAGCCTCACCCGGGACCCTGCCACACCCTTGGAGAGTTCTGAGACAGTGCCAGGTTTCAGGAGGAGAGGAACAGTGTTCAAAATGCTCCCTTGACTGTCTGTGGGGAGCCTGGCACTGCCCAGGCCTTCTATGAGGTAAAAGATCTTGACTTCTATAGGCTTCCACTCTCAGAAGACCATACACTCAGGAGACAGTGGACCACAGCAAGCCGCCAGGAGCCCCAGGAGAGAGTTGACCGGGCTGTGAACACTGAGGCTATCAGCACTTACTAAGAGGATGGAAAGAGAAAGCGAGTGTATTCCTGGCTCCATCTGGTGTGGAGTGGAGGGCTAGGGGAGGAGAGTGAGGGCAGCCAAGCCCAGAGGCCCCATAAAGGTATAGTACTTCTGCCGTGAAAGACCTGGGAGAAGGAGAGCTGCAGGCCAAGAGTCCCTCTGGGAGGCTGGCAGCAGGCAGAGAGAGGAACACTTCCACTAACAGTCCTAAGCAGCTGTGTGCTGTTGGAGAGGAGGCAGGGAGCAGGCGGGGTCCCAGCTCCTTCAAGAGATTGGTCTGACTCAGAGGTTTTGACCAGAAGGATGAAGCCTAGGTCAAAGCAGAAGAGAGGCAGAAGTTTCAGGCGAGGGCCAAAGGTGAAAATAATAATAATAAATAGTGAGGTAACCATTTCACTACACTGAGGCATGAAGGAAGGACCAGGAATCCCTGGAAGCCAAACGATAGAACCTGTCCAAGGGACCAGCAGGGGGCGCAAGGGTCTCCATACCTCAGGCCCACCAGGGCTGGCTGTAGCTGACTGTCAGTTTCTGCTCCATTTCCCATTCCATTTTCCCTATTGAAGTCATTTCAGGTAAGTGGGAGATCCCATCCCAGGCAGCCTCTGGTCTTGAATAGATATGACAAACTCAAGAATGACACTTGCAGGCCTCATTGGGCCCTCTTGCTCAAACCTGTCCAGGAAAGGTCTTAGGCTGCTGGTATCTTGCGTTAATTTTCAACTGGAAGAATTGTCTTTCTGGCAGGTAGAGACACCAGACCTTTGGGTTTTATGGTAGCAACATGCCATCCCACTTGACCTTGGCTTTCAGAATGGTCCCTGCCTGAGCCTGGGCTGCTTCTAACTCCCCAGCCTGATTCTGGGGCAGACCTTGCTAGGGGTTTGCCATAGGGAGGAAGGAAGCAATCAGAGCTGGGAGTGGGGGCTGGGTGTGTATGTGGAGGGAGTGTAGGGCCAGCTACCACAAAGGTAACTTTGGCAATGGGACTCCCATGCCACTAAGCAGTCAGGGTAGCTTGTGAAATGTTCATCAGGTGTGGCAGCCCCACAAAAAGCAGAGGATGGAGGGAAAGCACTGTCAGTGAATTCTGCCACAGTGATGGCTTTGTTGAACACTCAGCAGGAGAGGGCCAGCTCTGGCTGGGGGAGGGAAGCAAGAAGCACATCTAGGGAAAGAGGGTCTCCTGAGAGAAAGGCTCCTCTCTTTTGTTTTTAAATTGTTTAGGTGATGTACAGAGGGGTTAGAGTTACATAGGTCAGGTAATGAGTACATTTCTTTTTGAACAATGTCACCTCTTTCCTCATTTTCTCCCAATGTTTTCCTTCCCACTGGCCCCCAAGTTGTATGGTTCATTTTCAACATAGTGTCTATTTTTTTTTTTTTTTTTGGTCATGGGGCTTGAACTCTGGGCTTGGTCACTGTCCCTCAGCTCTTCAGCTCTAGGCTAGCACCCTAGCACTTGAGCCACAGTGCCACTTCCAGTTTTATGGTAATTAACTGGAGATAAGAGTCCCATGGCCGTTCCTGCGCATCTGGCTTTGAACCATGATCCTCAGATCTCAGCCTTCTGAGTAGCTAGGATTACAGGCATGAGCCACCAGTGCCTGGCTTTCAACATAGTGTCTAGTGAGTATCACTGCTGAATTAGTTCACCCTTTATCCCACTATTTCTGTGCTTCCAAACAGATACATTTACATATGATACATTTACATACAAAACAACAAGTACCCAACTCAAAAACAGCAACAAAAGGGTCAAAACAAAACAAAAATCACAAAAAGTAAAATAAAAAACCTCTAGGACCCTGGCTTAGCAGGATCCACACTTCCTTTCCTTTATAGCCAAGCACTCATGTATTGCTTGAACTCCTCCAGGGTCAGTCATTCACTCTGGCTCCATCTTCTATAGGCTAAGTGAAAATAAGGAGAAGCCTGTTGTACACATGATGCTTATATGACACATATCCCTTGTGCCGTACTACTATTAGCCCTCTCTCTCTAGGAACAGACCACAGAGGGGGAAAATGGCCAATTCTCTCTGCCATCTCTCTTTTTTTTTTTTGGTCCTGTCGTGGGGCCTGAACTCTGGGCCTGAGCGCTGTCCCTCAGCTCTTCAGCTCAAGGCTAGCGCTCTAACTCTTGAGCCACAGCGCCACTTCCGGGTTTTTTCTTTTTGCTTATGTGGTGCTGAGGAAACGAACCCAGGGCCTCATGCATGCAAGGCAAGCACTCTACCACTGAGCCACCTTCCCAGCCCCTGCCATCTCTTTTTAACATTTAAAAACATAGCCATCCAAGCCAGGTGCCAGAGATTCATCCTTGTAATCCTAGCTACTCAGGAGGCTGAGATCTGAGGAGTGTGGTTCAAAGCCACCCCAGGCAGGAAAGTCTGAGAGACTCTTATCTCCAATTAAACAACAGAAAACCAGAAGTGGCGCTGTGGCTCAAATGGGAGAGCTCTCGTCTTGAGCTGAAGAGCTCAAGACAGTGCCCAGGCCCAGAGTTCAAGCCCCATGACTGACAAAAAAAAAAAAATAACCATCTAAGTCTCTACCATGTATCAGGCATTGCAGTTGGCATGACCACTGTGGTCAAGCATGTTTGGAACATGGCCTCATTCATTTCACAAGGTAGCTCAGAGGTCCAGCAGCCTGACTCTTTGGATGGTTCTTTCTGATATTGGTTCTCAACTGCAGCCAAGCAAGAGCAGCTGAAGTCTGTTCCCTAAGCTGATACAGAAAACACAGATCAGTTTCATTGCCACTCACTGTGTGGTGGCTCAGTAAACATTAATTGACGTTGAAGGACAGGCTGCACTTTGACTTGCCTCTGGCTAATTAAATAAACCTGCCATATAAATCAGCAGAGGGGACACAGAGACATTAGGCTGTGCTTAAAGAATCTTTGCGGAGAGTCTGTCAGACCCTTGCCTTCAAGTAGGAAAATTGCTTTGGTCTATTATGGCCTTCACATTCTTTAATGCTAGAGCCAGACTGGAATTGATGAGGAATAATCCCCACCTCTCGAGCAGCCCTGAAGAACCTGGAGGAGGCCTGCAGGTTCTAATGCCCTTTTTAGGAACCATATGTCCCTGAAAAACCTAACAGTTTTCTAAGGAACTAAGGCAGAAGGGCCTGGCCTTCCCCCATCATCTGTATCCCTATCCCTGGAGCATCATGTTCAATGGTCCTGTGACCACAAGAAAAATAAGATGTGAATGTTCCTTCCAACTATGCCTGGCAGTTTTGAAATGCTAGGGCTAGCAGCTACCTTGTTGGGCTGTGCTTCCTTTCTGCTCTTTCAGGGAGAAAAATGTGCCATGACAACTGTCCCAAACTCTAGGGAAACCAGGCACCTCTCTGACCAGCTAGGAGACCTGGAGCAGGCTATTTAACCTTTCCAGGCCCAGTTCCTTCTTTGAGATGAGGAAATAAAAATAATGGCCTCACAAGGGGGCTGAGAGGATTCACAGGGAATGGAAAACGTGGTATACTTCCCTGGACAGGGCTCAGTACATGGTTGCCATTCTATGATGCCTGTGTTGCATCGCAGCCTACTGTATCCTCAAGTACAGACAAACATTTACATCCAATACTTTGGAAGGATCAAATGTGGTTCTCAAAAAGCTCAGACTTGCAAGCTTTGGAGAAGGCCCAGGTTTGGCTCCCTTTAACTCCCAAACAAATTCTTGTGGGATGTTGCAATTACTTGTGACAATCCCTCTCCTTGCTTGGGACTTTGATTTCAGATTTAGACATGTAAAACTGGGTGGCTGGCTGGGCTCTGAGCAACTTGGGGGATGGGGTAGAGATGACTAGGGAAAACTCTTTGCAGGGGGATCCTGAGGAATCAGATACTGTGGCTCAGCTTAGGTTACCAGAACTTTCCAGTCAATGTGACAGATTTTCTGTCCCTGAAATTGGTTCACTGTTGGAGAGTGGTTCATTTTTCTTCTCCAGATAGGGCCTATGTCACTCAAGATGATCTTTTGAATTCAAGATCATCTTGTCTCAGCCTTCCGAGTGTTGGGATTCCAAATGTCCACTACCATGCCAAACTTCATTCTAGTTTGAAACGCAAATGTCTAGGATTACTTTTCTGTAACAGTCTTACAGTAACTTTCCAATTACTCCATAAATTCCACAGTATTCATACTGAAAGTGTAGTCCCAGATAAGCAGCAGGTGAGAAGTCATCAAGCTCGGGTGAGTTATTTAGTGATATCTTGTGCTGCCTTGGTCTGAGAGGAGCCTGGGAGCAGAAAGAGGGAGAGCCCAGCAGATGCAGAAACAGAAGAACATACCTGGGCAAAGTGTGTCTGGGTGCAAGGACACTGGCCTTTCTGGGTCCTCAGGTCTAAATCACAATGGTGTTGGCAAAATGCCTGTTTTTGCATTGCTACTCTCCTTGGCCTTAAAGCAAATCTAGCTCTTTTGGAGGATCTTGAACCTATATTGAGTTCCTGTTGCCTACTACTTGGATCAATACTTGGTGCAAGAGCCCACACAACTTTAGTTCTGGCCTTTATCCTTTTTCAGAATTGGTGAATGCCGCTGTCTCTAAGAAGGAGTGTAAATAAAGTGCCTATGGCTTTTTGTTTTACTCCAAGCCTCTGGCTGTCAGCCAGATGTGGCAGCCTGCTGCTAAGACTGGAGTGCATGATAGAATCTGGGTTAGAAAATAATTAGAATTCCTTAATATCTTGAATTCAATCCTGGTGAGCAAAGTTATAAGCGGGTACCTAATGGCAAAAGTGGGGTCATGAGCTATTACTTTTAGGATGGGCAGTTAAAGTAGAATCACCAACACTGCTATTATCTTAGAGCTCATTGTGAATGCTCCAGTTCTTCCAAGATACCATCTCATCTGGACAAAGCTCAGAAATCACTGAACAATGTGAAGTGAGAGAAGAACTGAATGAGGGGTTACATTTCAGGTCAACCAGATTCTTAGGGAAGTCTAGATTAAAGGGAACACTAGGCTGACCTACTCCAGATTAGAAATACTAGAATTCCTGAAAGAGCAAGATAAGAAGGGAGATTCTGAGGGAGGATAGGATAAAAAAGTAGGGGTGAAAAAGAGAAGAGATAATCCCCTCAGAGTTCTTTGGGTCTTGGAAAGATAAAGCTCATAATTACTGAGCAAAAGCAAATTCTCCATCATTTTACCCATCTTTGGGTAAGACAAAGGAATGACTAAACTAAGATCATGCAACATAGTAATATGAGCATCTTGTAGCTCACAGCACCGGCTCAGGGAAGCCAGGGTACTGAAAGAGCCAGAAAAAGAGAGAAAATCTCCCCTGTAACCTTTAAGAACACAGATGAGATATCTTGCTTCCAGAGATCAGTATTATAGAGCTGTAACTCTTTCCCCTATTTAATCCATATAATCAATAAAATTATAATCAAAATCCCAAAAGGAGTTATTAAATGAAACATGACAAGCATATTAGAAATATAGCCTGAAATTTAAAAAAAAGTAAGTAAAAATAGCAAAATGACCTTGGAAAAACAGAAAAAATACAGTATATTAAACCATACCCATAAGCTTTAACAATTAAAATAGTACATTTCTGGAATAGAATATTTAAAAAAGTTCAAAGTATCAGAGAATCAAGAATTACTCACATGTATTTAGGGAAGTTCTGAATGTAAGAAGAGTAACATTTCAACACACCAAGAAGGCATATGATCCATAGAATAATTCAATGCTGGATAGCATGTGATCCTTGAAGGAGGGGGGAGTTAGATCCCTAACTCACACCATTTATGCAAATAAATTCTAGATGGATTAAAGAACTAACATAGAATTATGTGAGAAACACAAGAAAACATATTTATTATTTGTCAGTAGGGAAACCTTCTTTAAAACTCACAAAAATACAGAGTTACGAATACATTTTGACTATATTAAAATAAAACACTTCTTAAAATGTAACATATTATTAGGTCATAAAACCTGTTGATCTGGACTGAAGGTGGCTCATCTGGCCAAGGGCCTTGGAGGGTCTGTCTGCTCCTTCAGAATTCCATCAGAAGAGCCGGGTGCTGGTGGCTCACACCTGTAATCCTAGCTACTCAGGAGGCTAAGATCTGAGGATCATGGTTCAAAGCCAGCCCTAACAGGAAAGCTCTTGAGACTCTTATCTCCAACAAACTACTCAGAAGACCAGAAGTGGTGCTGTGGCTCAAGTGATAGAGCACCTGCTTTGAGCAGAAGAGCTGAGGGACAGCCCCCAGGCCCAGAGTTCAAGCCCCATAACCGACCAAAAAAAAGAAAAAAATTCCATGAGAAGTTCAAGGTTCAGAAGGAGGCAAGTAGCTGCCAGAGAGGTAGCTATTTTCAGTTAACTCAAGATATAGTTATTAAGAGTCAGCCCCACAAAAATGGGTTAAGTGGAGCAGAATGCATAAGTGGAGAAGGCAAAGCTAGAGTAGAAGCATTATTATTATTACTATTTTGGTTGGTTGTGGGGGTCTGAACTCTGGGCCTGGGCACTGTCCCTCAGCTCTTCAGCTCAAGGCTAGCGCTCTACCACTTGAGACACAGTGCACTTCCAGCTTTTTTTTTCGCTTATGTGGTGCGGAGGAATTGAACCCAGGGCCTCATGCATACAAGGCAAGCGCTCTACCACTGAGCCACCTTCCCAGCCCATGAAGCAATTTTTTTTTTGGCCCAGGAAAACTGGTGGGAATTTGGAAGAAGGGCTGTCTCTGTAGCCATCACAGGCTCCAGTTCTTTAAGAGTGGCAGCTCTTAGAGAACTTAAGCTCTGCCAAAGCCCTCATTTCCCCTGAACAGAGAAGATTTAGGGAATACATGAAAAGAAAATGTCACTCTGTGTGGGCCTTAATCATCTCCATGAGACCATAGCTCTGCTTGGTTCTAAGCTGACAGTCCCTGCTTGAATCCCAAGTGACAGCAATGGTGAATGTGCCTATTATCTGTGGGTGAGCTGGTGCTTTGCATGGTCTGACAGCTCCGTATCAGTGGCATATGTTAGGGAAACCACTCTGTTGCTTGTCTAGAACATCCTGGCACAAGGCCTCCAAAGTAGAGAGAAACTTCTATGGAGCCTTCACCAGCCAATTCACTCTATGGGGATCAGGGCTTGCTCTTGAGTCAGGGAACCTCTGTGCTCTGCTGCTCTCAGCCCATCCCCCTCCTACCTGTGAATGACCCTGAACTCTGTGAGTGCCTGCTTTGAGTAGAATGACAGCCACATTCAAGTCTTGGAAATTTTGTGGCCCTCCATGCCAATTGGTTGAACACATATGGTGTCTGAGAGGAGGGAAAAATTCTCAATAAAGGAGAGATAACATTTTCTAACAAGAGCTGCAATAAAGAATGAAGTGTACTGGGAAAAGCAAGAGACTGGTCAGAATTACAAAATAGCCTTAATGATAGAATCATATTTCAAGAGCTATCAGAAAATCACACAGGCTGCCTAATTTGGCTTTCAGAGATGTTTCAGGATTTTGAGGGTAACAAGCAAGGAGTAAATAAATTCAGTTAGGGATACATTCAAGGAACCTGACCCTTCATGAAGGATGCCACAGGGTCAAGAAGAAAGCACTGATCCTTGGGAAATTAAAAAAAATTGATGGAGGAGCATAGATTCAATGTCTCTCTAGAAAGTAAGGAAGCAACTCCTTTATATCAATATTCAAGCAATGGCTCAGTACCAATCATGTAACATGCATTCAAGTGAGAACAGTTCATTTCTGCCACCAACACATAGCTAGCAAAGTCACCCAACCCCACTTCTCACATGTGAGAAGTGACATCACAGCAGTCCACTTTTTGGGATAAAGTATGGCAGTTTGGGGGGGCTGGGAGGGTGTCTCAGTGGTAGAGTGCTTTCCTCTACCAGGGGCTGTAAGAGAAAAGTATCAGCATAGGCCCAAAGCTGCAATGGGAAGCAATCAGAATATGTCTCTCCCTCAAGCTAGATGAACATTAACTAGTTGAGTATTCTAGAAACATACACTATAGTTTTTAAATATGTATGAAGTGCCCTCCATAGCCTCATGTATTGTGGGCTTGTCTACCAGTTGATGGGATTTGGGGATGTGACTGGATCCTTGGGAAGTTAAAGACTTTGACTTAATCAATGAGGAATCCTTTGATAGAGAGGCAGTGAAAAGTAGAAGGTGGGGCCTAGTTGGAAGAAGTAAGCCTGGCAATACTACTTTGTGGGTTATGTCTTTTCCTGGTCTATTCCTATATATTTTTTCTTTGTTTCCTGTTTGCTACAAAGTGAGCTGCTTTGTTTCCTGTCTGTCATGAGATAAATAGTTCACCTCACCACACTCAGGCTATCATGATGATGGTCAACTAACCATGGATTGAACCCTCTGAAACTGAGCCCAAATAAATCTTTCTGCTTTTAAGTTGTGTATGTCAGGTATTTTGTCACATTGATGAGAAAAGTAAAACAACACACTGTTCTTCATTGTCTCTACCTGGCATATAGAAGCTACTAGAGTTTATTCCCTTATCAATTACTCGACTTCCATATTTCTCACCTTTTTATCAATAATAACAAAAATGCTGAATGTAATGATGATGATGATAGCAGCACTTATTATTATTATTATGGCAAGTACCATGCTTTAAGCTCCTGACCTAAGTTATTTCACTCAATCTTCTCAACAATCAAATGAGATGGGAACTCTTGTTATCTCATTTAGAGATCAGGAAATTGAGACCAGGAGATGGCAAGTAGAGTTGCTATGAGGCCCCAGAGCTAGTGAGTTATGGAACTTGATGTCAAACACAATTCATTTAACATCTACTCTCACAGCACCTTTCCAAAAGACCAGAATTCAGGCAAAGGACTTGGAAATACTCCAGAGTTACAATCTTGTCTTCTAGTTTATGCTACCTTCTCCTCTCCTGTCCACTAAGCAACAGCTTGATTTTCTTTTTGGCATGCTTAAGTTACATAATTATATTAATGAATATAAATAGCATGAATTGCTTTGAGGAAAACTTAACTGGCTATGATAGACATACAACTCAACTCATTAAAGAAAACAGACATTATAATCCTAGAAAATACCCTAATACCTATTGAGTACCTAGCAGGCTCTGCATATTAGAATGTTTATAAGGGGATATAGAGGACTCCAAGGAGACTAACTTTTTAGAAAGCAAGTTGGAAATCCTTTCTCTACATGTCTTTATGAGTTCATACTCCACAGCCCTAAATTTATCCAAGGGCCTACATTTATTTTAAACTCAGCTAACCCTGGAAGTCTCATTTTTATCTCAGACTATAATCAGGAAGAAGAATTTTTTCTACTTCATCCCTGGAAAGTTGTTGGTAGATGGGGGATTAACTGCCATCAATCTGTTTTAAAGATCTGAGGAATAACTCAGGCACAGAGAGGGTAGGGACTAAAATTTGGTAAGGTGTCACTGATGGTGCTGGTGCTCTATGGAGGCCAGACTTTCTAGCCTCAGCTAGTGTAAATAGGGCATATCACCCCTTAAATAGATAGCTTCATCCCTTTCTTGAGCCAGGGAGAGGGAGTGCCCAGCTCACCAAGGGAAAGGCCTGAGAGAAAGCTGCCCATGCTATGTCCCGGAACCTCCCAAGTATATGTTGAATTGTTAGAGCCCCAACTAATGGTCTTTGAGGAGCTAGTTAGAAGCTATCTTCTAACTAGACCAAGATTTCTTATCCTAGCTCCAGAGCTTCATTTGGAAATGAAATAGCTAAAGTAGAGGAGATGATGAGGTCTCTATACTGGCAGGAGGTTCAGGAAATTAGAGAGGTTGGCAATATAGAAAATTATCTCATATTCAAGGTCTGTGTTCTATGCTACTTGTAGGCCAGAGGTGAGGTAAAATAAGATGATAGAAACTGGATTCAAAGTGGGGCAAAGCTGACTCCTCCAGGAGCAAAGCTGACTCCCAGAAAATGGCCCAAACTCATTGGAATCCAGTTATTTAGTCATTAGATGTTTAATGAGTGTATTCTGTGTGACAGAGTTGACTGGGCACCTGGATGCTATGTTGAATCTTACCCTAAGTAGCAGACCACCAATAGAAAAAATAGAAGCAAGATGATTTGGACAGTGCTAGGAAAGCACTGGGAAAAACATGGACAGAGCAGTGAGGGAAAGCCTAGAATGGCCCACTTCCTTTTTGAAGGCTGAGCATGACAGTTAAGTCACATTCTGAAATGGGGGAAGTACATTTTAGGAAGCAGGAAGAACAAATCTAAAGGCCCCAGGAGGAAATGGGCTCCATGGATTTAAGAAACAAAAAGCAGTAGCGTGAAGCTGGGCATTAGTGGCTCCTGCCTGTAATCCTAGCTACTCAGGAGGCTGAGATCTGAGGATCCTGGTTCAAAGCCAGCCCGGGCAGGAAAGCCCACGAGACTCTTATCTCCAATAAACCACCAGAAACCAGAAGTGGCACTGTGGCTCAAGTGGTAGAGCACTAGCCTTGAGCTGAAGAGCTGAGGGACAGCGCCCAAGCCCAGAGTTCAAGCACCACGACCGAAAAAAAAAAAAAAGAAAGAAAAAAAGCAGTAGCATGGCTTTAGAGAAATTAACTAGAAGATTGAGAGGAAGCGAAAGAGCACTAGAGAGTGAGGCAAGGCCAGATCAGATTGGCCTTGTAACCACAGTAGTTAGATTTTTATTCTAAGATGGCTAGAAGCAAGTGCAGGGGTGGAGGGTGGGGTGTTTGATACCATCAAATTAGCATATTAAAAAGGTAACTCAGGTGGTGCAGTGGCTCAAGTGGTAGAGTGCTTGTGTTGAGCTGAAGAACTCAGGGACAATGCACAGGCCCAGAGTTCAAGCCCCATCACCAATAATAATAATAAAAAGGTGATTCAGGGTGTGATATGGAGAATGGATTGCAGGAGGCACAATGGAAGTAGGGAGACCAGTTAAGAAGTCTGTCTTTAAGTAAGAGAGTGGATACTTGTGCAAGTGAACAGGAGGGCTACAGCTAATTAAGCAGGTTTAACAGATATAAGGATGGTATCAGGCAAAGTAGGATATATTGTGTCTTTGGATGTGACAGGTTAAAAGAAGTGGTTCTGAAGGTGTGATTCCTAGATCAATAGTATCAGCAGACTCCACCCCAGACCTGCTGCATCAGAAACACAGGATGTGTTCAACAGTTTTGTGTGTGTGTGTGTGTGTGTGTGTGTGTAATTTTTGGCAATACTGGCAATTGAACTCAGGGCCTTACACTTGCTAGGCAAACACTATCCTAACACCCCTCTCCCATTTTTTAAAGATATTTTTCAGATAAGGTCACAGTTTTGATCAGGACTAGACTCAGATTGAGATCCTTATAACTCTACCTCTCACATAGCTGAAATTACAGATGTGAATAACCATATCTGATTTGTTCTTTGAGATAGAGGCTCCCTAATTTCCTTGTTGGGGATGGCCTTGAACTTTAACCCTTTTATATCCATCTTCCAAGAAGCTAGCTGGAATTATAGGTGTGAGCCACCATGCCTGCATCTGAATCTATTTTGGCTCTTCTTTTTTTCCCCAGCACTGGGAATTCAATTCAGAGCTTTGCACCTGCCAGGCAGGTTCTATCTACCATGTTTAGAGAGCTCAACTATACTTATAGCCCTAACTTTTTTTCCTCCCCCAATCCCTTCAAGGGATTCTAATCCATGTTGGAGCTTGAGAATCATTGTACCTGTTGTATTGGTAAGATGTGGCCCTACAGATTATATTTTGGGATTCTGGAGGTGAAGAAAACGAGTTAAACGAATTCTGCTTTTGGTTTAAGCATTTGTTTATAATGGTATTCTTCACTGTTATAGACAGACTTAAGATGGGAAAAGTGGCTTTGGGAGAGAATTAAGCTTCTGCTTCAGATATGTAAAGTCAGGGTATGAAAACAGGCTTTCTTCCTTGGACTGCCTTATTACCAGGAACCAGTCCCCTAGCCAGAGGGAGAGATGCACAGACAGTCCAAACTGCAGCTCTGGGTACTCTTCAGGCAATCTCCTTAAGAGGCCCTAGTTTTAGAGAAGGGACTTTCCTCAGTGCTGTTGCTCTGAGTTACCAGGTCAGGTCCATGGCCCAAGAATGACTGTAGGGAAAAAGCTAAGTGTTGACCACAAACCAAGTAACTTGTTGCTCAAGTGAAAACAGCTTGAAGGGGCAAGCTGAGACACTCTTTGCTAGGGAATCCAAGCCTGGACCTTGTTTTGGGAGATCAAGGCTTTGTTACTTACAAAGTTCCAGTTGCTGTTAACTTCTCCTAGCTAGGACTGACACAGCTGCCAGCTCTAGGAAAAGGTATTTTCCTATCTAGTCTCAGACTTCTGGCTTGGTGGCCCATGCCTGAGGACCATTTTCCCCTAGTACTGGGGCTTGAATTTGGGGCCTTGTGCTCTCATTGGCCTTTTTTTACTCATGACTAACCCTCTACAACTTGAGCCATTATCTTCAGTTCTGGCTTTTTGTTGGTTAACTGAAGATAACAATCTCAAGTCTGCCTGCTGGGCAGATCTGTGTCCTAAATAGCTAGGATTATAGGCATTAGCCACTGGCACTGGGCTTAGGATTTTTGTTTTTTTAAATAAGGGTCTTACTATGTAGCTCAGGTTGGCCTTGAATCATTATCCTCTTCCGTCTAGTTATCAACTGCTGGGATTACAGGTGTACACAACTATGTCTGGCTTAACATTTGGTTTTTGTTTAGTGTTCATGGGCTACAGTTATAGCTCATAAAGGATGGTACAGGAACACACACCTTCAGTGACATCCAGCTGTTTGGATGAAATAACAAACAGGGAATAGTTATTTTTTTTGTAGCGGTGCTGAAAGCAGGGGGAAGTCAGAGAGGGATGGACAAGCTCTAACTTGGATCTTAGAGGGTGTGTGTGTGTGTATGTGTGTGTGTGTGCGCGTGCGCATGCATGCACACACGTACATGCATGTGTGTATGTACAGCAAATCTGTGAAGTAGCTGAACTGCTTTCTAACAAAAGCCTCAAGCCTTTCAGTATTGAAGTTTGAACACAGAGACTTGTGCTTGTTAGGCAGGCACTCTACCACTTGAGCTACACCTCCAGCCCTCATCAGATTCTTATACCTAATAATCTCAAAGAGATGAAGAACCTTTGCTTTAGAGAGGAGTGGGTTCATACCTCAGTGTGTGTCAAAATCATGTTGGAGAGCATGTTACAACAGTAAATGCTAGGCTCTCCAATGTGATTCTGACACATACCGAGGTATGAACCCACTCCTCTCTAAAGTACACACAATTCTAATTTATTAGGTCTGAAGTGGGGCTCAAGGACTTGTATTTGCCAGGAGATACTACTGTTCAAAGTGTGGTCCAGGATCTATACTTTGAGATTCTGCTGTATAGGCACACGCACACAAAAAAATCATGAATGGTTAAGGTTCAAATTATGATCTTTTTTAGACAAGAGTTCTAAACGATGCCATCGCTCTCTAAACTTTCTCCTAATAATCAAGGAATTTAAAATTTTAATTTTGGAAGAAGCCCTTAGAGCTTGACAGATTCTAGACTCTCTTTGGAAGTCAGGAAATATCTGGCAAATAGTATTTTAGAGGGTACAGGAACAAAACTGTTTTCAGAGACTTAAAAGTCCAAGCAAAATTCTGAGCTAGAAACTACATGGCTGGTTTGTCAGATCTAATTCCTGGGTCAACTGTTGAAGACTGGGATTCTGGGAACCTGGGCAAACCCAGAGTCTCTTCCAGAGACTACCTATTGACACTTGTTGCTGAGCTTTCATTTGAGCCACACAGTCTCAAGAAGGGTGTCAACAGGTAAAATCTTGGACAAAGGAAATGGTTAACAGAAGACAGGTTAAGGATTTTGTTCACAGAACCTTTTATTCAGGTCACTGCGGGCAGGGTGGAGGGAGGCAGGAACAGTACTCAGGACTGTGCTTAATGTAACCGAGGGCAGTAGAGAGAAGCCTGGAAGGGCCACTTGCCAGCTTTCTTCAAACTTGCTCTGAGCAAGTCTCATGAAAGGTAAAAAACAAAGTTAAAAGGTGGATCCATTCACAAACCCCTTCCAAACAGGAAGTGTGGCTTTGGGGCTATGCAGAGGAAGCCTCCTTGGTGTGAGAAACTTCTTGCAGCCATCCAGCCCAATACACCATGGGGTGAAGTAATGCAAAGTTGGGGGATGTGGAGGCAGCACCTCACTGGCCTGGGAAGACAAAATTGGGGTAATAAAGACCAAAGATATGATTTGACATTGACCTATCTAGACTTTCAGTTTCAACTGTGGAATATTGGCTTTGTTCATCTTTATGTATCTTAGTGTCCTAATCTATAAAGTGGAAATGATAGTAGTGTCTATCTTACAAGATTGTAGAAAGAACAAAATACCCAGACTAATGCTTAGTTTGGTGTCTATTTTTAAGTACTCAACATTTAAAAGGTGATGGGCTTGGAAGAATTTAGGATAGTGACAACATAGACCAAAAATACCACTGGTTTAGAAAATGGCTAGATTAGCGCTCTGCCATTCTCCACATAGCAGAATGGTAGTGTCAGGAAGCCTAAAGTGATGGGGATAAGTGAACAACCTTACTAGTTGCAAGGTAAGGTTATTTTATATCTGTCTGTCCATCCTATCTGTCTGTCTGTCTGTCTATGCTGGTACTGGCTTGAACTCAGGGCCTCAAGCTCTTGCCCTTGGCTGGCACTACCACATGAACCATGCCTCCATCCTACTCTTTTAAACATTCAACATTTAGTGAGTCTGTTGTGACAATTTCTCACTCCAACTAGGTACAAATTTGAGCAAATCAAAATGAATGAAAAATCAGTGTTGGCTGGAAAACTGGACTGATATCATTGGGAACACTGGTGATTTGTGGTATTAAGGTAGAATCCCCATTTTCAGGGGGAAATAAGGTTCCTCCTACTCATGTTCCAGAAGTGTGGGGAAAGTGCTGAAGTGACAGCAGCAGAGGTGTGTGCTGGCCCTTAGGCTTAGCAGTCAGCAATTGAAAAAGATCTCTTTTCCTTGATCCTGTAAAATTCTTATAAAAACCAGTACCCCCAATCAAAAAGTCCTATCTGCTTAGAAAGCAATTGTTACTGGAACTAGGAATAAAGACATTTCTAAAAACAAAGCAAATTACATCCACCTGGTTAATGTTTACATCCATTGGAGGTAAAGGTGGGAAGGTTGCCAGTTATATCAGCTTAGAAAAGAAAGACTAAAGAAAAGTGATGAAAAGTTCTCCAAACATTAGAATTTATAGGCATAGGCAGAAACTTTCTGAAAAGCGTCCAGGGGTACAACAGACAGGAGAGAGAATTGACAAATGGGATTACACCAAATCAAGAAGTTTCTGTACAGCCAAGGACAGTTACTAAATTAGAATGACAGCCAACAGATTGGGAGTTTACCAGCAATACATCCGACAAAGGCCTAATATCCAAAATATACAAGAGCTTAAGAAATTAATCCCTCCCAAAGCTAATAAATCAATCACTAAACAGACAAAGGAGGTAAGGAGAGCCTTCTCAGAAGAGGTAAGAATGTCAAAGAAACATGAAGAAATGCTCAACATCCTGGCCATAAAGTAAATGCAAATCAAAACAACTTTGAGATTCCATCTCATTCCAGCTAGATGAGCCAACATGGTGAATTTGAACAACAAATGCTGGTGGGGATGTGGGGATAAAGGAACCCTATTGCACTGTTGATGGGAATGTAAACTAGTACAATCACTGTGGACAATTAAATATAGATCTTCCCTATGACCCAGCCATACTACTCCTGGTCATCTACCTAGAACATCAATCACAAGCCAAGATACCACAAAGACACTTGCACATCTATCTTCATTGCTGTACTATTCACAACAATCAAGTTAAGGAAACAGGCCAGACGCCCTACAGTAGATGAGTGGATCAAAAAATAAAATGTGGTACTTAGATACAATGGAATTTTACACATCCATTTGAAAGAATACTATGTCATTTATAGGGAAATGGATGGACCCAGAACAAATCATGTTAAGTGAGGTAAGCCAAGCTCAGAGAGACAAATGGTGCATGTTTTCTCTCATATGGGAAGCTAAATCTAAAGTACAGTGGGACGTGATAGATTATATAGGACTTTAGACATTGACATACAGTGTGACCAACGGAGGATGCTTTTAGGGGAGGAACACAAGGTGAAATGCCTCTGTGCCCCTGATCATATAAAATAATTTTTATGGAAATTAACTCCAGGAAATGGAAGTAGGATTTTTTTTTCTTTTTTGCCTTGTTTGTTCACTTATCTGTCTTTGGGGGAGGGTAAGGGGTGGGCACAGAAATGGAGGGACAAAGGATGAACAAATGCAGCAGTGATACTCACTAGAGACTATGTTGAAAATGAACTATACAACTTATGGGCACGTACAAGAGGGAAAAACTGGGAAAGCAATGGAAGGGTTAACATTGTCCAACATGAAATGTACTCATTACCTGCCTTATAAAACTGTAACTTTTCTATACAGCACCTTTATGATAACAATAAAAAATTTTAATTAAAAAAAGTTTCCCAGCATGTTACATGGGGCACATTTCTTGAGGGTTCCTCATGGCCCTACTAGTTTTGTTTTACAGTCCCAATATATGCCAAGTCTTGAAAATTTCCCTGTATAATCTGAGTAAAACCTCATCTTAGGGCATATTTTGACCGTCCCTTTTGGAGTTTTATTTTTTAGGTCTGAGACCAGGACTCAAACTCAGTACCTGATGATTTTGCTCATTGGCTAGAACTCTGCCAACTGAACCACACTTCCAACCTTCATTTGGAGTTGTTAAAAGGCCAAGGTTAGGAAAGAGCCTGGCTTATCAATCCCTTATATTTAGTGGGAGCAAATCATGGATAGATTTCACTACAAACTCATTTGTCAGAAACTTTCTCTTGGATAGGGACCCCTGGATTTTATCTGATCCCTCTTGAGGGTATCTCTCTTTTAGGAAGTACCACCTACATTCAGTGTGTCCTTAAAATTAGAGACATGGAAGAATTTAGGTAAAACTAGTTTCTTGGATACCTAACCTCTCTCCAAAACAGTGTCTACTTCAGCTCTAAGGTTTTTGTTGCTGTTTGTGCCAGTCTTGGGGCTTGAACTCAGGGCTTTTGCTTAGCTTTTTTTTCCCCTCAAGACTGGCATTTTACCACTTGAACCACATTTATATTTCCCAGCTTTAGGTTTTGATAAAACATCTTTATTTTTATCAGAGTTGGTGGTTGTCAAGTGTGAAAACTACTTTAATCCTGTTGTTTGCTTCAAAGAAAACACTAAAACAATGAACTTTCTTGGGATTCACCGAGGGAAGCCTAGAATTATAGTTCTGTGAACTTGAGATAATCTATATTGATGCATCAATTTTTAGATGTCACATATTTAATATTGAAAGATTTTCTGAAGTGTGATTTTTGCCAAGAACCTTGAAGAACAAATTCTTCCAAGTCTTTTCATATCCTGCCTGAAGGTAAGTGGAAGCAACAAAAAAGAGAACATAGAAAAATCTGCAAATAAAATCTCAAACTTCCATTTCCAAAAGTGAGGAAAATATAGACCTGAGACCTCTGAGACATCTGCAGGATTTTGAGTCAAAACTAGGTGGTTTTCTTTGGTCAGATAATCTAGTCTCCTAGGAGGTCCCAATGAAACTGTTCTGAAGGACCTCATACCATGTTTTTATGGGGAACTTAATTCTCTGTCCCCCATTCTACTCACTAGGAAAGTTTTGAAAAGGATCTTAAGACGGAACTTCTATTTTTCTACAGAGATTCTCCTTTTTTGTCATAGACACTTTTGTAAGCCTTTATACCCCAATCTAGCTTCACATTTTAAAAGGAAAGAAAACAAAATCTTTCACAGAAAAGGAGTGTGATCTGTGGGAGTTTTTCCTTTGGTTAAATGTGATGACAAGAAGATAGATGGGGAAGCTATTCATATATAATATTCAATTTTTTTTCTGGTCCTGGAGCTCAAACCCTGGGCTTGGGCCCTGTCCCTGACCTTCTTTTTGCTCAAGGCCTATCACTCTACCATTTAAGCCACAGTGCCAATCCAACTTTTTTTTCTTTCTGTGATTAATTGGAGATAAGAGTCTCATGGACTTTCCTGTCTGGGCTGGCTTTGAATCATGATCCTCAGATCTTAGCCTTCTGAATAGCTAGGATTACAGGTGTGAACCACTAGCACCCAGCAAAAACATAAATGTTCTGAAATGAAATAGAATATGGAGAGTTTTCAGTATGACAGTACACTTCATGTATGGCAATTGATGGTCACAAGTAACAGGCAAGTAGAGGTGTACTAAGTCCTAAAAATGGTTTCCACATATAGGAAGAAAAAAGAAAGAAAAAAAAAATCAAAAAGCCCCTGATCCCCTCCCAAAAAAAGCACTGAAACAAAAGACTGAGTTGCTTATATAGTCACATGAAAAATAAACATCTTTATTTTTTGCCTACTTTATTTCATTTTTTTCAAATAAAATTTAAATCTGTACAAAGTATACTGTTACAGTATATATTTTGTAAGAATCAATGCCTAAAAGAATCACAATACTTCAATAAGCAGTACAGCAGACCTCGCTAGTTTCAGCTTTGATATTGAACAAACTCAAGCCGGCTGATGCACAACACGTTTGCTTGGTTTCCACATGGTGAGTTCCCAGCACTGAGATGGGAGAACATGACAGCAAATATGGTTATATTACAGCCCAACACACTGCGCTTCTTCATATGATAACTGCACATAATTAATACAGAATGCTCAAATTTACTTTTTAAATTACATTTGCTTACATTTTAGTTGGCAAAATTCAGCATTCTTAAATGGGGTCCCCAAACAGTGCAAATTAATGATATTCTACTATATATTGGCACATCTCCAATAAGGATTAACTTGTAAACGCAAAGAATATCAACAACTTATTCTAAATTTTAACTAATATACATCTGGTCCATTTAACCAAAGTCATTTTGGAAAGATATTAAAGAACAATTCTATTTTTGAACAGATTTTTTTTTACCATTCTTTAGAGAAGACAAAATTTTAAATTGCCATTAAAATGTTTTACTATAAAAATTTTACAAACTTGATTAGAAATTTCAAGAGTATGATTCACAGCAGACAAAACAAACTGTTTATATTCCAACAACACCTAATCTTTAAGACTTTCAGACAGAGTACAACCATGTCAGCTGTGTTAACTGAAATTCTGAGCAATGTACTAAATTTGTGAGTGGTGCTGGGTCTAGCAAGTGTAAATACACAGTATATTTTGATGAAAAGAATTGTCTTCTTTATACTTTATATGTTTTCCCATAAGGAAACATTAATGTTTACATTCTTTAATAAAGTTAATCTTACATCAGAATATAACTTAATACTGTCAGCAACAGGGACCACACACAGTAAATAAGAAGCACATTTAAAATAAGTCTGAATTCACATAGATTAACATTTGTTGGTTAATAAAATATCGACAGTATTACAATCTTACAATATTTACAGTAAGAAAAATCTAGAGTAATATATACCTTTCACAGCAGGATTCCTTTTTTAAAATTTCTTCCAGTTTGGGATTGTGTATACACAAAAAGCTCAAAATAAAGCAACTCTGCAATATAATCTTAAAATAATGGCTACTAGGGGGAAATTCTATCACAACCATTGAAAATAATGGTGACTTCTCACGGAGTCTGTGGCATCTGAGAACCCAGTTAATTAACCAAAGTCTTGCTCAAACCAGCCTTAGTTACCCAGATTAAAGCTGCAGAACTCCGGCCTTCCCTGACTGCCCAACAGATTTTCTAATTATGCCATAAGAAAAGAGGGAAAATCGATTTCAGCTGACACCTCATGGCTGTAAGCCTCCTGCTAGTGTATATTCCCAAACTTACGCTAAACGTGGGCCCATTTCATCCCTAAACATCACAAAAGTCCATTTCCCAACCACAGGCCATCCTGACACCAAGCTCATTTACTCTTGAACTCTTGTGCATGAGAATACGGCATGAATTTGGCCCACATAATTAATACACACCAGTATCTTAGAGACTTGGGACTGGGGCAAAGAAAGAGACTAGTGTAGTTTGCACGGAGAGCCACAGGAAAAATGGGAAGTGATGAACATTTCCAATTAGAATGACAAGAAGACCCACATCCCTAAACTGGAACTTGGCCAGGGCATCAGAGTTAGCACCCCCTCTCTGAGTACCACAAGCAATTAGGATGTGTGCTCTGGGCCTCCTGTAGGAGAAAGCATCTATAGTAAGTAACAGTGTGGGACATTAGTTCAGTGATGACTCCCAAGAAAGCAGATACAATTTTTGAATCTGGAGCTGTCTACAGCACCTGAGGTCAATCATCTGAGCTGTGGCCTGTCCCAACTCTCTTACTTTATGCTATCTGATGGGCACAGAGCACCCAGGGATACAGCTGCTGGCTACTTTGGACTCTAGATCTCACAGGTAATCAACAGGTATCTGGGATTGAATTAGCAAACTGTACCATGGCTCCTTAAACAGACAGTCAGGTTTGAAATCATGTCAAGCATGAATCTTCACTGTCAGGTCAGAAATCCATGTGGGAGTCTTCCCACATCAGCCAAGGTTATTTTGTCAAAACCTTAGAGGAGTTGTACAGTTATTCATGTTGCAAGTGATTAGTTACTTATTTCAGTTAGGCTGGATTGGCAAACCAGACTGATCTATTTTGTTTTGTTGTGTTTTGATTCTTACATATGTGCTAACCCAAAGCTGTTGTTTTGGGTTAAATACACTGACAGAGAAAATTCAAACAAAAGTTTCAGCAAACTTCTGTGATATTCTCTTTTTTTTGGAAGTCAATGCAAGATCTAAAGGTATTTCTACCCAACAAAGCCTGTTTAAGTGTTTAATGTTACTTCCTTTTTGGTCCTATACAGAATGCTATGACTTCTATATAGGTCTGAATGCTGCTCCATGTAGATTATTCCTTCTGTATATCTAAAAATATATACTTTTCAGTAGTTCAATACATGGTAATCTTCCCACAGAGGAAGATTTTTGTAATCACATGTTGCAAAGTAGAAAAACATCTCCTTTCTAAGAAAGGAAATACACTTTTCTATTGTACACTTTTGAATAAGCCCAAAGGCATGCACCAAAAATCATTATTAAAATTAATACATGCACTAAAATGGTGTAGAGTTAGAATTAAAGTGCTGCTTCTCAAATTGTGAATTCTGAATTTTTGACATTTTGTCAGTTGTTGAGTCAAAGATTCCCCCCTTCCAACCCACCCCATGGTATCAAGAGAGTAAAGTAAAAAGTATGCATAAACCTCTAAACTATTCTTTACATGGGGAAGAAGAATGGATATATTAACTATCCTATTTATAAACTGGATTCCCAGTTTTAAATAAAATCAGTATTTACTGGTAAAAATTGTCAAAGCTAATACACCCAAATAAATGTTACTAGTAAATAATGTTCTACATAGAGAATAATTTACTTTGGTTTAATGTACCATCTTAAAAATAATGCTAGTGTCCCACCAAACTGATGTGTTCCAGCAAAGTTGTAAGGCAAATCTTTTTTTTTTTTCCCTAGTGACATCTTGTTTCCCAATAGGCAAAACTAAAATCTTTTGGTGAGGCAGGGGTTAAGATAATAGCTAACCCCTTGGCATCCTGAGCATTGGTTTATCAAACTCTACCCTGCTAGAAGTTGTCAGGCATCCTGATCCCTGCCTTGAACCAAAAATGGCTCCCATGTCTAGAGATGCCTTGACTCCTTATAAATAGTTCTCAGAGTCTTGCTTCCTTTTCCTTCTGTCTGGATGTTACAATGTCTAACAAAGCTGGTTGCAATGCCACATTTTGCTAGTAGGGGCCACCATTTAATAATTTGAATCTGAAATATTTAAAGTTGATAGTTTCTATTTTTATCAACTATTTGCATTACAATTTTATCTAGAATTTACTTAGAGCAGAGATCCTTAAGTTGGATTTCAAAAGATCTGTGATGCCCCTGAGGTTGTATGCAAAATTATGTGTATGTGCATTTTTTTCTGGGGAGACAGTCCATCACTTTCAT
Organism: Dipodomys ordii; assembly: GCF_000151885.1. NCBI lineage: Eukaryota > Metazoa > Chordata > Mammalia > Rodentia > Heteromyidae > Dipodomys > Dipodomys ordii. Next base: position 3,429,979 of record NW_012267266.1, read on the forward strand.
CAGATTATTGAAGATATCTGTGACCCCCCAAAAAAAGGGTTATAGGGAATTAGAAGAATACCCGTAATTCATTCAATACCAGGATTAGGAAATGGGGGCAGAAAATGAAAAATGGCCTCAAAAAGGAGGAAGGAATGCTGATAGTTTGTTGTTGTTGTTGTTCTCATTTAGAAAATAAGTGATTCAAACTAACAAAAAAAGGACTAATTAAACTGGTTAAACTTCCATTAAAAAGTAATCAAAGCCATTTTCTTCATTCCCCCCACCCCATTTTCCATATGGGTAAATTTAAGTCTACAGGAAAAGGTTTGGAAACAGAATTTCTTTTTTCTTAAAGGAATTAATTCATGGATCTAATGCTGAATATCATCCACACTGAAAGATCTAACAGCATGAAACATAGGTAATTAATGATATGGGTTTTGAGTACAGGATAATCTAGAGACAAATGTACATTTGTTAACCATCATTTTCAAAATTGGTCCATATTTAGAGACTACCTGGCACAATTCTACCAGATAAACCTAAAATCTGGACAATGGAAGTTAAATTTCCTACTCAAATTGAAAACAAAGCCACAAGTTCCACAATAGAATCCAGCCACAAACATTCACACCATGTCATAGAAGACATTCTCATTTCAAATACATCACAGAATTTCAACAGAATTTGCAAACATAAGATTCAGAATGACTAGCAAAACATGCTGAGAAGAGCATGTCAAGAATTAACACCCCTCCTCCATCCAGAAACACACTCAAGCATTCCAAAAATAAACCAAATCTGAAAAGCCTCTCACTTGTTGGTTTTAAGTATGAGGTGTGTAAAAAGCTATGGGCAAGGAATACAAAATGAAATAATTAAGTAACTTAAAAAAATTAAGCCCCAAACACATCTTTGTTCTATTGATGAAACTGTCATTTTTGCAATTCTGAACACTTCATTGCACAATCTCACTAAGACAAAATGATATGTTCACAGGTACACTTTTTGTTCTCTTTGTAGAGCATTATCAGTGAGGTTATAAGATAGCCTCTGATTAAAATAAAGTCTCACATCCTTTGCTGTCCCCTCCCCTCAAAAAAAAGGAGTCAATTGTAAATTCCAAAAAGGAATAGTCATTTAATTATTTCAATACCAGTTAAATCACACAGATTATGAGGAAAACTATAGGAACATTATGGAAAAACTACATGAAAGAGGGAGCTGCCACTTGCAACCCACTTCACTTTCAGCGTTTTAAGCATTACCCAGTAAGATTCGGATCTCATTGACTAAGTAAAAACAGACCAACACTCCAAAACCAGGCCATCTGAAGCCAGAAGTTGGATTTCAACAACATCATTATACATATCCTATCCTAAACTTTCATTTTATTTAAACAGTTCAATAAAGCTCACATTTACAAAAGATTTCATTGGCAAATAAGGGCCCTTATTAAAAATTTTTATCAAAACAAATTCTTGTATTATATAGCTAACATTAAGAAATATTTCCTTGGCCTTATAAAGCAGATTTAATTGCATATAAGTTTTGCTTTGGGTGGGATCTTGAAAACATAATTCTGCAAGAAATTAGAAAAGACTAGAAACAAAAGTGAAAGTGACTAGTCTTAACTTCCAAAATATCAAGTGCAAAGATAATAGTGCAAATAATGAAAACTAGAAAATTTATAGGCAACTTTATAGTCTTTCCTGCTTTTGCACTTATATATAATGACACCTTTACAAACCCTAACAACTGTATGCAGCATGGAAATGGGCTATCATTTCTACTGACTAAAGTCAAGCCTTTCCAAGACTTGTCTTACAGATATTTAAAATCACTGGTTCTTGATGTAGGTTTGGGAATTCTCTTCTTAAGGGAAGGAATTTACTTCCCAAGGAAGGGGCTGTTTAAGAAGGCTCTTAAACAAGTGATACTATATAACTATATTATAATTTAAAATCTGACACACAATAAGACATGAAACTATACTAAGTGCTACCAATAAAATAACCCCACTATTGTTAATGAATTTGACATTAAAAAATTACCTTCCAAGTTCAAAATTCCTTTGGGCTATTTTAAAACAGATTTTTACTTTATTAATGTACAGAGTCTGATTAAAATGAAAACTTGAAGGTAAGTGTTAAAAAATCACTGGGTATAAACCCATAGTAAATCTGCCAATGAAGAGTCAATCCAAGAATATCTGAATTAAATAACCTTAAAAACAAATATTAACAGCAATTCTTCATCTTAAAATAATTTAAAACACCCCTGGGGTTATAGGAACAGAAAACAATACCATCAGCTCATCCTACAAAGAACATAAGAACCCCAACCATATATTAAATTAGATAATTAAATTCTACCACTACTAAAATTTTGGGAATTCTATGATTTTAAAGTAAGAGAGAAAGTGGGAAAAGAAACAAAAACATCAATTTAAGGAACAGATTGTCTAATTTTAGAAATGGAACATTTCTGGAGGGCCTCAAGACCATGATCATAATTCACATCTAGGAACACAAATGTTAAATAGAAAAGATACCTAAAATTGCAATTTAGTGTTACCTAGCTCATTAAAACAATTATGTGACCTAAGACTAAAGTTTCTGTAAAACAAAGGATGTTTGAGAATGAATCTCTGTGGACTGAAAAATCCGATAATTTGACTTCAAGAATATTTTGAATATGACAAGAGCTTGAGAAAATAATTATAAGTATTATGGATAGTTTAAAATGACTGTAAAAGGGCTTAAAACTTCTTTTTCAGAATGGTAAGTACTTTGATCAGAAAAGCTGGGATTCCACAACTGTATAACTTAAATTTGACCCAAAAAAGGAAACATTCCACAAATCAACCTACACATGAAAATATATTTGTACAATGCACCATTATCCTCAAAACTAGGTGTAGAATATCAGTTTTCTCTTAGCCAAAGGGGTCCTGTTTTCTCTGGCATTATGGAAACTTCCTTAGTAAAGATCAATTTCATTGTTTTGACTAAACAACTGTCCTTCAGACTTCATTTTAGTACTTTTTCTATCTCCAATAAAATTTTCTCCCACTTTACTTCCAACCATTCCCTTATATACTTCTCACATCCCCATTCACAAATACATTAAACAGCTTTTCCCATTCCTGCTCTCAAATTTCCAAACCAGTAAGTCTCAGTTCCCAGTAACTTACCTAACCACATACTTCTTACACTCTTCAATTCACAAATTTCCTAACAATCATTAATTTAGATGCTCTTCAAACTGCCAATTTAAGACTATGGAGAAAATAAGAGAAAATACTGCCCAATTACCTCATAATACAGAAATCTCTCTGGATCATCAGTTAGCTATGTTCTAAGGTAGAGGTCAGCAATTTCTTTACTTCGTTCTGAAGGGAGTAAGCTTGAGCGCAGGCCTATGGCAAGAAGAATAAAGAAAAAAAAGAGACAAGGAAAAAAGGATGGGAGACAAGATGTCAGATGTATTCATTAAAGAGGTAGGTCAAGAGATACCAACTAATGTGCTGGAAACTGCCAACATATTCCAGCTGAATGAGAGTTGAGCAGAATTATGAGTCTAATAAATTACCTGAAGTTATCATTGTTTGAGCTAGTCAAGGTGAGTAGGTACTACCTGTTCCATAACTGCCACTTCACAAGGTCATCTTTTCTTAAATCCTCCTAGATGCCTTCTGTGTTAATACATCTTAAATCAAAACACATACTAAGAAGAGTATTTCTGTGTTTTGTACGATTCTAGAATACAAGGACTTGGTTACCAAACTTAGAGGCCTCCTGAATTATTAAAAGTAGACCCAAAATCAAGAAAATTCAACTCTAATTAAAATTTTCCCTATAAGATGTTATACAATTTAAATGGTTATCAGTAATCACCAAAATATGTATTCATGGAAACACAAAAATCTTGTGTCCAAGGTATGTAAAATATTTTTGGTCTGTAAGAAGCAACTTAATTTTTCAGAGGATCACCACCATGTTTCTATCTTATCAACAAAACAATTTTCCACAAGAGCAAAGGACATCAGGAAAAAAACATCAGGAAGGAGGGAGGAACCAAGTGGGGAGAAAGGAAGGAGAAAAGAATAAAATAGCAAACGTCAAATGTAGTATGAGACAAAACGAAAATGAATAGCTACCAGACTATTAAGGAAAATGTTTTAAACAACTGACCTTTACCCTATTAAACTTTCCTAAAAACATAAATTGTCTAGGCCAGTTAGCATCAAATTTGGTGGTCAGTTTGGCAGATGAAAGACAGAAAATTGTTGGCTTAAAACCAACTATATTTTTCACATTTCATCTGGTTGTTCAGCTTAAAATTATAATTCAGGCCCAAACTAGTTTAGATTATCTTCACTTAGCCCATAATAATGAAATGTCTGTTAAAGAAAGAGCCAAAATGGCCTCAGCCTTAAACTTAGGCTTGGTTTTAGAATCAAATAGCTTCATAAATATTAGTCAGCCTTTCTTAAAAATACACTGCAACTCTGCAAAGACTCTAATGCTGTTGACTAAAAACAGTAATTTTTAATAGTAATGATCACGTTAGTTTTATAATGTACTTAATTATAAATGGTCTAAATTTGGTTAACATGCAATGAAGAGAACAAAATATATAATGTGTGATTCAAAAAAGTTGTCAAAAATTTTAAAGGCAGATTCACAAAATCAGTGAATTACTTAATCAAATTGCTTAATCAAATCTAAAAATGTTCTCTATTTCACTCTCATGAAGAAATATATATATACATACTTGTATGTATATATATGTATATATATACACAAAACTGTTTTCAAAATCAAAGTTGCTAAAGATGCCCTTGTTTTAGCATTTTTTTCACATAGTAAGTAAAAGGTTATTCTAACATTCAAAAGACTTTGAAAAAGGAAGAAAGTCATTAGATTTGTTATCTCTCTTGGTGGGGAATAAAACATGTTCACATAAAAAAAAAAAGCTATGAAAGCTACCCGACCAATTTCAGAAAAAAAACTTATTCTAAAATCATGTGGAAATGTGTGTGGAGGTGTTAACATGAAGAAATGGGAAAATTGTAGAGAAGAGGGTAAGCCATACATGAAACGTAAGTATAAATTCATGCCCATGTTGGGGTTACCATGGTTGGCAGAAAACTGAAAATGTCATAATTAAAAAATGTGTTGTGGTAATGTTTCAGCATTTGTGCCAGAACAAAAACATTAAAGCACAGAAACAAAAATGAGTAACTCCTCCAAACATCAAGAAACCAGGAAGAAAAAAACATTGGCATACCATCTTTTTAAATACACTAAATCTGACTTAAAAGATTAGAGAAAGTGCCTGAGCCATTATACCCACCCAGATTCTCATTATCAACAGATTCATCATTTTTCCCCTCCCTTCCAACCCAAATTTAGTTGTTTTCCTGCAGAAAAAGAACATCATTCCTACATTAATAACAAGAAATGAAAACAGTGAGTACAACTGATATAGATCCATTGACTTTTATTACAAATGTACTTGATCACTTGGCTTCAAAAAATTTAAAATCAATACCCTATTTTCTATATGCCAGTACAAAGCAAACTGTTTTACAAATTAAATTCTAAAATTTGACAAAAATATTAAAATTTGATGAAAAACAATTATAAAAATCCTTAATCTTTCTCTTCAAAAAGGGAGGCAGTCTTCCCAGTTCTATCATACAGTATTAGTAATATTCACCATTTTTAGAATAGGTAGCTAAGTTATATTTTTATTAGCATAAAAACTCTTAAACTATTTTGTTTATGCTCGTTACGTTTGTGAATGTCATCTGATTGCAATATAATGAACTATTTTTAATTTAATTCTAATTTACATTTAATAATTTGCATAGTTTGAAAGGGATAAAGGTTATTCTACAACTAATTATGACAGGCTATTACAGTGTTATTTTTCAAGGCAATAAGTACTTGCTCCCAAATGAAATAATGTCTTCTTTAGGCAGGGGTTAAAATTATTAGCAGCTTTCTCCATTACCTGAAGTATCAGACTATCCACTGGTAGATATGAAGGCCTAAAAACAGTAACAAAAACAATATCCTTGCAATATGGAGTCAAATTTTAACCCCTGCATGGGACCACTAGAAAGTGAGACTTTCAAAATTTTAAAATTTCTCTGTTGGTTTTGGTTTTTACTTTCCATGGCTTTTGTGAAGCTGGAAAACAGTTTGTCATTCCTGACTAGCATTGTTTTCTTTTTTTCCCCCCCATTTGGCAAATATTCATGTACCTCCAATCTGAATCTAGTAGAGGAAAAGCCAGAATGGCTTTCCTTATGAACTTCCTTTGTTGTCAAAGGCATGTATGATGATTTCTACAGTTCTGGTTAGTTAACTTTAGCTCCCTCTGTGGCTGGATGACTGCTGCTTCTAACATCAGCACAATAAATAGGAGGCACAAATAAAAAAAATAGCTTAAAAAAAGACTCAGTGATTTTAAAGAAAAAAGAAACATGAATAACACCACACACACACACACACACACACACACACACACACACACACACACACACACACACACACACACACACACACACACACCAGCATTTCAAATCTGATGGCTGATCTCTGGATTAAATTACTTGACAGTGTCTCTCATTTTAAGAATGTCAATATTGTAATGCATTTCAAGTTTTCCTTTTTACTTAGGCAAATAACATAGTTTAACCAAGCTCTTAGACTTGAACTATAAGACAGAGCAGATCATTAAAAATAAGGCATTGTCAAGAATTAAGTTTTGTTTACTTATTTTTGGCACATTTGATCATACTGTCTTCTATGAATAACACATATGGTCAAATATACCTTTTTTTTTTCAGCACAAACAGGGTTTACCAACTAGCAAATAAAAACAAGGAGAAACTAACATAAAACACTGAGATATAGAACCTTGGTAAAGTACCGAGCACCTGGGAAGGGAAAGGTATTGGAAGGATGAAATAGGAGAGGGGAGAAGGGAAGGTTGGGTGATCGGGGGCGGGGGGTGGGGGGGGGTAAAATGAGATGCTTAAAAAAAAAAGAGCATCTTTACAGTCACTCAGTTTTTTTGTATGATCACTTCTTAGTCTTAAAGATCTGCATGTAGATTTCTTTTAAAACCCACTGACCATAAATCAATGGTTTCAAAATCCTAGTAAGATTGTGTTCAACTGTAATAGTGTAAAGACAACTGCACAATACATGTGCTTCTTGATCCGGTAGGATTCCAAGCAGAATCTGAAGTCTATAGATAAGTAAGGCTTCACTTTAGGTAACTGGCCCTAAAGAAAACCTCTTGAAAGAACTCACATCTCAAAGAAAGGACACTTTGCCTAAGTTTGCTGTGTTTTTGTTGACTTGCACTACTTATTGCTGGCTACTATGAAACACTGATCTAAGAGTACTCCAACAACCTGTAGTACAAGGCTTAACTTTAAGCTATAGTAAACAAGAGACAAAAATCAAAGCAATTCTCTTTCCTAATTAGCAACAGCATAGATAATGCAATCTTTTCCATATCACAGTTAAAATACAGTGAACAAAACAGCTCAACAAACCTTAAGACAAAAAAGTGCAGGTTATTAATGTATACATGCAATTGATAAGCATTCCAAATGTCACAATACGCACTGTAAAAGCTCAACTTTACTATATGGAAATAAGAAAAAAAAACGCACCTTTGGGGAGAGGGGGAAAGCAATTTAATCATTTCCAGTGATTTTGTAAGTAAAGAAACTCCTAACTATTGTAACGGTCACCTCATATTTAACATTGTATGAATATTAAAAGCAATGGGAAAATGCACAGTACAATGAAAATAGCTTGTTATTCAACACATACAGTAGATCTCAAAAACAAAGACAACATACTCAACCAGGGAGCTTAAAAATATCAAATCAAAACCCAAAGAACCAGCCAAAAAAAAAAAATCCTTCAAAAAGACAACCGTTTCACCTTCCTAGGCCAATGCTTTATAATGTGAGAAGCAGTGATACCTTCCCACTCTACAGGTGTTTCTTCTACATACAGCAGTTAGATCTATAATGGCTGGATTTGCCAAGAAACAATTCCATCCCCAGAACTCTCTGTCAGACAAGATCCAAGATCCTTTTTTTCTTTTTCTTTTTTTTACCAAAATACTTTCTACAGAATTCCAAACCAAAATGTACTGTTTAAGGCATCTTTTTTTATAACATTTTCTCTTCACTCAAAGATGATAGTCATGCAGCAGTTTAATGATAAAAATATATTAATATTTTACTATACAGCAGCAAGAAGTTAGTTGTCAATTAAAAGCACACAGACATCTTTAAATGAAAACCTGTAAAAGACTATCGTTACAAACAATTTCAGTTTGGAGGACACCAGCTTGGTAAAGTGCTCTCCTAAGCTTGCATTTTTATACCCTAACACTTTGAATATATGAGTTATAGAACATACTTTTGATAGAAGGCTTGTACACTTGGGGAACACAAATACACTTAGCATATAATGTAGCCAGTAATAACTAGCACCACAGCTACATGGAAATCCTTTACAAACACCAACTTGGCTTTCACTTTTAAAATGAAACTCAGAATCCATGGCTCAGTAGGATAACTATAATTGTGTTACTTTGCTTTTTAACAGGTCTACATAAGTTAATAGCACTGGCAAAAATCAAAAGATAGCTTCAGACCTCTTACAAGGTTAGGAGACAGTGCTAGTGACCACAAATAGACTCACTACCTGATGTCCAAATACAGGTTCACTGGAAATTGCTGCACGTTAGTTAAGTTTTTAAAATCTTTCTACACATAATAAAAAAAATATATTATGAACGATACAAGTACATCTCATATACACAATAATAACAAAACACCTACTCAAAGCAAACAGATGCAGAAAAATATGGGAGATTTCTTTTTCTTTCTCTTTTTCCTTTCACTATTTGAATAACTTTGGTTCCAACCATAAAAATCACAACTTAGCAAATTTCATTTAAATGCCTTTTTTAATAATTTCTTCATGTTCACAGAAGTTTCACTGACCATTTTTATGCTTAAGGTCCAGATGCAATGCATATTGTATAAAAGAGAGCACTTATTGTTTACCTTGCATGAATTAAACCTACGTACCTTTAACTCTACAAACTTCTGCATAACATTTAGACAAAGCTCAGACACACAGCATGCCTAGCCCTCGTATATATATACACATCTCTAATCACAGGTATATAGGGTGTCAAATATACTATAATAACCTCCATGTAAGGTTTGAAATTTGGTAACAAAATGAGAAAAACTAAAAATATTATTTTACGTGTTCTAAAATATCTCTTCTTTGTGCTAAAGTCAAATGTTAGCTCAACATGAAAAGGACTTTTATATAATTCAGCAATATTATAATCTTGACCATTTTGCAAACACTTTTAATAATAATAGCTTAAATGTGTACAAAAGTTCTTGGTTAATTAGGGAAATAAACACTCAGTTCTTTATATTTTTTAATCAAGTAGGAAACACAGTTCATATAATGTTATTACTTTTTGTATTTTTTTTGTTTTTTGTTTTTAGCAGCTGCTTACTGTTTTATATGGTGGATAAAGTGGACAACATCCAGCGATGGGTGGCAAGTCAAGAAGAGAAACTGTCAGTTGGTGGAGGTTCTGTGGGTGGTGCTCCCTTGGAGTTGAGTTTTTTTTTTTAAGCTTTTTAACTTTTTATTTTCTCTCTTTCTTTACAGTATATATTTTTCTGTGTGGCTGTGTGTGTGTATTTGTGTGTGTGTGTGTGTGTACGTGTGTGTGCGTGTTTTTCCATTCAGTTTGATCAATCTTCTTCCCCTTCTTCCTCACCCTGCAGTAGCAGGGTGGCAGCGGTGGTCTCCTCCTGCTGTTGCTGCTGCTGCTGGTGGAGCTGCTCACAGGCAGCCCGCTTCTCCCTCTGTTTCTCTTGAATCTTCTTCATCTCCTCCGAGTACTTGCAGAAGGTGTGTCCGAACTTGGCCCACACCTTGTAGGGCACGGTGATGGAGTTGCGGTAGGTGGGCTTCACCTCACTGACTCGCATAAACACGCCGTACTTGTTGGAGCCCACATCGAAGAAGAAGCGCTTGTTGTCCACAGTCAAGGAGGTGCCCTCGGGCAGCTCGGCCGGCTCCTCCTCCACTCCGTAGTCGTCGATGAGCTTGGCCAGAGCGTCACGGAACTCGATGAGCCCCTGCGCGGGCAGCGCGATGGTCTGGCCCTGCGTGGAGCCCAGGCCTGGCCCCCGGTTGACCGTCTGGCGGATGCGAAGGAAGCGGCCGCGCTGGTTCTCCTTGAGATCCATGTAGTACTTGCGGTTCTCGCGCACCAGGAACTCGCTCTTGAGCGCCCGGCGAGGCTCGTCCTGTGCCTGGGCCAGGTCTGGCGGCTGGCTGGGGCCCAGCTGCGCGTAGTGCTCGATGAAGTCGCCCAGGTAGTCGCGGAACTCCACGGCCACTGACATGGAGAGAGTGAGGCGGCTCTTGTTGCCGCCCGCGCCCACCTCAGCGATCTTCAGGAAGCGGCCCTTGGCGTTCTGCTTCACGTCCAGGTAGAAACGCTTGTTCTGGATGTCCACCCGCTTGGAGGCCAGCTCCTGCGTCTCGTGCTGCAGTCCCCCCGGGGCCCCGCCGCCACCGCCGCTACTGCCGCCGCCGCCGCCGCCGCCGCCGCCGCAACCCCCACAGCCAGTCAGCCACTCTCGCGAGATCTGCGGGAGAGACGAGACAGACGAGACCCGGTAACAGGGCACTGACTCCCCAGTACAGTAGCTGGGCGCCCTACTGTACGCGCCCACCCGCCCGCCAGCACGTGACCTGCGCCCCCTCCCCATGCCAGTCCCCTCACCCCTCTCGTCCCCACCCGCCAGGCGGCGCCCACCCGCCAGCCCTCACCCTACACCCCTCGCTAGAGGGAGGAGGGAGTGGGACGCGCCGCGTCGCAGCTCTGCTGCCACCGCAGCTACTGCCACCACCACCACCACCCTGGTTGTCGCTGTTGGCCAAACCCTTAGCGGCCTTGGCCTGGGGAGTTGGGGGACCAGGGTGAGAAGGCATCAGCCGTCCTAAGCACCAGGGACGGCTCTGGGCTCTGCTTTCTGGAGACCCTGGAGAGCATGGGGGGAGGGGCGTGCGCAGCATAGCAGAGTCCACTGCAGAGGGGACACCAAGTCACAGCCACCCCCTCCCTTGCGAGCCTCAACCAGACCCAGTCCCAAATCCAGACAGGCCCTCCCGCCACCAGGCTAGGTTGTCTCCTACCGCAGAACCCTGGCTGCTAAGGCAAGCGAGGAAAAAGAGGTGGTGCGGTGGTAACCCTTAGCTGCAGAGGGGGCTGCTGGGGAAGAGGACGGGGCGCCGGCAGCAGTGGCGCGGAGCAGCAGACACCTAGTCCGTCCCTCCCCTCTCCCTCCACTCCCCTCCCCGCGCAAGGCAGCCGCTCTGGCCTCAGATGATCCCGCTCCCCCCTCCCCCCAACCGCAGCCCCGCACAGTCGGGCGGGCGGGCGGGCGCACTCACCGGCGGGAGGGGGGGAGAAGCAAAGGGGAGGACTGTAGCCGCACCAGGGCCGGGGTGCCTGCAATGATTATTCAGTAGTCTCTGCCCTTATCCCAAATAGCAATAAAAAAAAACCCACACTCACCCCCAAACCTGCAACCAGCCCCTCTTGGGATCACAACTGCCTTCCTGTCTCCCCCTTCCTCCTTCTGAGATTTGGGGAAGGGGGGGCACCCTACTCTTGGCTGAGCCCAGCCTGGGTTGAAGACTAGCTCTGCGGATGAACCAGGCCCTCCTGAGCATTCAGACCCCAGCCCACTCATTCCTCTCTGGAAGGATCCATAAAGGAAGAGAAAATCATTCAGTCTTTTGGAAATTCATGAGCTAAAAATGTCAGGAATTTCCTGGGATACGCAGTTCCTTGCCGGATTCATTAAAACAGGTTCGCTCGACCCTTAAACTCTCCTCCCAGGACCTCTTAAATGTCGAAGAAGCCCCCATCCCCCAAAAGGTAAAACACTAAATGATCGCTACGTTTTCTTCAGACAACTAGGCTATCCACCATTAATTAACCAATGAGTCTTTGGATAGTGACAGCTAAAGGGGGTTATTTTCTGGTTATAGTAAAGAAGAGGCTGGGGAATATATTTTTTTCTTCCTAGAATGGATGCATAATCTAGGGCCTATTTTCCAATTCCCAGATAGGTAGCAAATATTCCCTTACTGCATATACCTAAAGCCCCGCAGATGTGGTAAAGCGAAGGCCTATTTCCTTAGGGGACCGCACCAAGGCCCCTCTATTCCTATAACCTGCAGAGGACAGGATACAGCCTTACTTCTGGCCTTTCCAACATTGAGTACTGTCACCCTAAGAGTGATTCCTATCAAACTTCTCTCCTTTCCCTCCCAAATGGAAGGAGCCTTAACTCCCCAACTCTTAGCTCCAGAAACAAATGAATACATGGTTGCCCCCAAAAGAGAACAGTCAAGAAACTTAAGAAGTCTAGGGATATATGCCTTATCCATGCCCGAGTACTCAAAGCCCCTTAGTAAATTATTTTATTTTTTGTACAAACGTGTCTGCTAGGCATTTGTGTCTTCCCTATTTTCTTAGCAAAAGTGTTACTCTACTCAGCATTAGCTACTTTATACTTTAGTTCCAGGCTGAAAGTTCATTACTTCCTACTATGAGGAAAAAATAGTGTAGAGAATACAGGCCACCAAAGAGCAACCTGGAGGATGAGCCTGCCAGCCTCAGAACCAGGTGCCTGTGTCCAGTGGTCTCTGAAACGCTTGCTCTCCAAAGGGAAACTCACTATGAGAAACAGAAATCCAAACTCTGGGCCCCACAAAGAATTTCTGTTTAATTTGAGGGGCAACTCTAGTACTACATTGAGCACCTTCAGTGCTGTTTTCCAGCACTTCCTCCCCCTATCCCCGTCTGTTGGAAGAGAACACAAATTTTTGGACTATTTCCTACCCCAGAAAAAAAAATAAATGTATTAAGTGGCAGTGTCTCCTTTAGGCTCATGCAGCAATCGGAACCCTGGATAGACCCCAGACTCTCCAGAGGCTGAGTGGCAGCACATCTGCATAGAGCAGAGCCGGTCCCACTGTCAAACTAAAGCTAAGATCTGATGAAATCCAACCTAGAAAGGATTTTGCTCTTTTTCAAGGGTTTATTTTGCAATGAACCAAAACCCCTGCCCCATAATGAGCTCAGAGTAGCAAAGAGGCCAGTGAGATTTTTGATGAAAGGGCTGCCCACCTCTAGTCCCACACCTTGCTGATGATCAAGGCAGCAGGGATAGAAGTGTAGGGCTCCAAACTACCTGCCTTTCTGGTCTGGCTTCCATAGTTTAAATTTCTTGCCCTCTGTCCCAAACATTTATGTCCAAGGGTTTGGAAGCAGTTTTACTGTGCCCTGGGAAGAAATTTTATTATAATCAGGAATTGACTTCTTAGTTCCCCAGCGCAGAGGCAACTGAAGTTTCAAGACAGAACTGTTAAATATCATTTGCACAGTTGATATGGAAATTTTAAGCGAAAGTGGGTAAATGGGTAAGACCTGGAACTCTTTAGGTAAATATGCAATTATTTTATCCGTCTATATATGTACTTTCTGCCCATATATTCCAGCTTCTCTCTTTCATATATGTATCTAAAAAATATATAAGGCTAATACTCCCTTTTCCAGATTAAAAGATAGCATTTTTTTAACTACAAACAAGAGGTATTAATTTCAGTATTAACCGAGGAGTGTGGCATTTTTCTCAGACTTCTTAGGTAAAAATTGCTTTCCTTACCCTATTGAATGTAGTTTTAAAATGCAGTCTGGGAGGAATGAATATTAACTGGAAGAAAAGTCTTAAAACTGAAAGTTTAGAACTTTAGAATTTCAAAGTTATAGTTGCATCCTAACATTGAAAATCCATAAGAAAATATTTGTATTTAAAAAGGATTTACCTATTTGTGAATTACCTAAATAGTACACTAACCTGATGAGTGAAAAACCTATAGGTTAGCTGTTTTTATTTGTTACTTTAAGACCATTATTTGCAACACTAAATTTACAATTTCATTACAATGTAGGAGAGTAAAAGAGGAAACGAAATTTGTAGTAAAATATCCATGTTAATGAAAACTCATAAAAATGTTCTTTTCCTCAAAATGTGCTTGCTTATAACCTGATAAAGATGTCTGGGTTTCCTGAGCTCTTTTATTAACACTATTCACATATTTTGATGAGTCTAGAGCTCATTTATTTTTCATTCTACTATGTATTTAACAAATCCCTACCCACAAAAAATTTGCACAAAGAAACAGGTAAAAGAAAAAAAAGTACTAAATTTTCTCAACCTAAATTACAGGTGATTCTGAAACAATATAATTCTACCTTGTTTTTTAAAGTAAAAATCAATACACATCTCTGAAACATCTGGAGAGAGCATCTCTCAGAAACAATGTTTATGAATATTTTACAAATGCACAAATTTCCAAAATAAAAGAGAATGTTAGAACATGTTGTGTCTCAAGAGTTACTTGGGTTAAAACAGACAATTATCTTCAATACCTAAATCATTAAAACTAACCAGAACGTTGTTCTACAAATATTCAAAGTGGAAGAATTACCCATTTTTTTTCCATTCATGGCTTTCTACCAGGAAACTTAAAGGAAACTCTTAAGTAAATCTTAACATTTGACATAACATCAACAGTAACATCTCATAGTACCAGCATTTCATCAATCATTTTTAAAAACATGTTCCTTTTTATAGCTCACCTATTTTGAAAATTATGCTTCCTTAATGCTATATTAATGTTTAAGGATTAAAGATATGAATTAAACATGTAAAATATGAAGAGAACAATTCATTCGATAGAATCTTCGAGTTTACCAAATATTTTGTTTAAACATTTGCAAAATAGTTAAGTAATTTTGGCACACATTCTAAAATTCACAAAAGAATCAGAGAACCCAACATTTTACATATCCTCAAAGGTCCAAACAGAACCGATTCAAATGTCAAAAACTCTTCCAAGGAGATTTAAATGGTTTTACTAGTATTGTACTCAAAGCAATGAAAACAGCAACTCTCTCCACACTCTAATCAACACTAATTTCCAAAGCCACAATTCGCTTGGGCGGGGGCTGAGGGAGTCTTGAAGTAATCCACAAATTTCCTTTTCCTTCTGACAGTTTACCAAAAGATGTCAAACCAAATCCAACCAAATCTATCCTGTTGTAACACTCACACGGACCTCCCTTCCAAGGACACGGGCCACAAGCATAGATACTGATGCGAAAAGCTGTCCAAAAGCTCCTGGCCCGACAGAAACATGAGTGTCCCAGAACAGAACAGAGTAAAATCATCAAGACTGTCCCGCAGAGACGAGGGAAATGAAGATAGCATTTATTCAGGGGTTCACGGCTACGAAACTAAGTTACTTAGCCAGTGTCTCCGGGCCTCCAATCTACCAAAGTTCAGGTTTATGGCCGTTAAATCTGTGGGGTCCCTTCCCCTACAAACATCACAGCCCACGTCTGGGCCCACTGTCCTTCAGAAGGAAGACTCTACAGCTTCACATACCTTTCTTTTACCCCCCCCACCCCCGCCCCCGACAAAGGCAGAGGAGGCTGCAGAGCTGACCCAGCCCCGTGGGGCAGTAAAACTGCCTTATTCGCGCCACCCATCCTTGGGCCTGACTACATCTGCGATGTCAGCGCAGATTTTATTTTGCCTTTTTTTTTTTAACAACGCATCCTGGGCGGGGTGTATGCAATTTGGAGTGGGGGGTGTTCAAAGAGCGGGGGGGGGAATGTAATATATTCTTTAAAATCTTCCTTCCTCTCCCCTCCTTCCAGGGTGGCCTGAAGGGAGTGTTGGCTACGTCTAGCGCACAGTCCCAGGCCCCGCGGTTTAGGGGAAATGGGGATCAGAGATTACTAAGAAAACTGCATCATTGACTGTCTACAGCGCCTGCAGTGGTAGCCTCCCAAACCGGCGGGGGGGGGGAAGTATTTTGTCCTTTATAAGAGGTGGAAGGGGGTTCATTCCTACGTCGCTGCCAGGAGCGCGGCGGGGGGAGGGGGGAGGAAGGGTGGAAGGCGTTGCTGCACCGCCTGGATCCCCAAGAGGGAGGGTGCGGGGATGTCTGCAATGGTACCACGGTTACTCTTGGGCTGAGAGGGCAATTAGAGGGAACAGGATGGGTAGCACCTCGAGCTGTGGCAGTGGCAGCACGGAAGGTCGCGAGGGGCTTACCCGGGCCGAGCGGGCGGGCGCTGTCCTGCCGCAGGTGAGGGAGGGCGCAGGCTGGAGGGAGGGAGGGAGGGCGCGCGCGAGGCCGGCGCTAGGCTGGCGAGAGGAGGGGTGGGGGGGGAGGGGAAGAGGGCGCGCGCGCGCACACCTGTCCTGGACAGCGGCGCGAGCGGAGCTGCGCCTCAGTCGGGCTCCGCAGACTGAGCAGGGAGGGGGGCGGGCGGGCTGGCTGGCGGGGGCGGGGCGCCGAAGGGGAGGAGGAGGAGGCGGCGGCTCGAACGGCGGCTCGGCTCTCGCTCGTTCTCCCTCCCGCGGGCAAGCCCGGCTCTCACCCTGCTTCTCCCGCGCACTCACAGCCCCCTTAGGCTCTCCCTCCTCCTCCTCCTTCCCCAGCGGGAACCGCTCGCCGCCGCCGCCGCCGCCGTAGACGGCAAGTCGTGGCAGCCAGACGTCGGCGCGTAACCCGGCGCTCCGTGCGTGACTCCCGGCGACGTCAGCGCGCGCTCCGCGCTCCCCACCCCCTCCGTGGCCCGCGCCTTCAGCTCTCGCGTCCCGGCGTTTCAGTTGTTGCCGCGGCGGCCGCCGCCGAGCGCGCTCCCTTCCCTCTGAGTCGCGCGCAAGTGCGCGCCCTCTCTGCCGTTGGCGCGTCAACATCCCGCTGACCGGGGGGCCTGGGGCGCGACTGAGGAAGGGGCTGTCGGGGTTTTGGCCGCACTTGTTTCACCGGAACGCCCAGGGGAGGACCGGCCTCCCCTCGTTGGCCATCTGAAGGCCCAGGCCAGGCTGAGGCCGGGATAGAACCCTGCGGGGCCTGCGCCAGCTCTGACTTAGGGCCTCTGCGTCGCTGCGGCTACGGCCACCATCTCGTCACCGCGCCCCCCTCCCCCGCCCCAATCCATCCCGAGGCAGTGGGCCTTTCATCTCCCGGGTGGGTCTCACCTTGGCCTTCAGACACCCGCGGAGAGGGGATGGACGGGCAGAATTAGCTTGAAGAAGAAGGGGCCTGACCGCGCTCGGCTCCAGCTCCAAGAATCCTTGACAGGAAGTGTGGGGTTGCTGCCCAGCCTCCCACGCTCCGTAGGTGAAGCTGGGCCCCTTTGAGGGAACGTGACGAAGGACAAAACCCTGATAAATATTAGATGCGTCCTGAGGCAGAGAGGGACCGAGTAAAAGGGCTGAGTTAATGGTCATGGATTGCTATGCAAAGACAAAAATGCAGAATAACGTGTCCTTTACAACAATTTTCTGGATCTCACTGACACAATTTTTTGGTGCACAGTAACTTGTTTCTCTACGCTGTCACCTCTGAATCCTGCAACACATGAAGTAAGGTGGGTCAGCTAATAAGCTGCAAAGTAAATTTAAAAACTACCTTCACCATTTGTTGTAATTAAATGGATCTCCAAGAAGTCAGTTATTTAGAAAAACGAAGACACTACCCTTAGCTTCAATAACTTTTATGTCGACCTTACTTTACAGATACACCACAAAACACCCCTTTTATTAGGCAATAGTACTTTAAACACGTATTAATCTTCCAACAGGTTTATCCTGTGAAGCAAAGTAGGAATGGGTTGTGATTAGCACCCCCCCCCCTTTTTTTAAAGAAAAGAATTTGAGTTACCAAAATCAGTGTGAAGAATTTCTAGGAGACTGCCATGGATGAGAGAAAGCCTGGGTCTGTAATTTATCCACTTAACCAGAAACCTCTCAATTGTCATCAAGCATCTTTTGATGCCTTCTCTTCTATATTGTAGTCAGTGATTAGTGGCTGGAAGAATCGCAGAGAACTACACATTGTTGCTTTTGAAATTCTGAGCCATAGAAATATGACATCTTAGTAATCAGTTGTGTAACAATTCAACTTATATTCTTAAAATGTTTATTAAGCCTCAATTAGAGGTCCGTTTGAGACTGATTTAAGTGTAATGGGTCATTTCTTTTAAATTACTTTTTTATTCACCTCATCTTTAGGTGGCAGCATTACTATATAAATACCTTTAAAACTACAGTCTTCTGCAACTTGATAGCCTGAAGAGTACTTGGTCTTAAATGCATCCAACTGTATTGTGAAGATGATACGCTGGTGAAAATATAAAATGGGAGCTAAGAATTAGAATATGAGATTCTAGGGGACCCAGCATAGAAATGCTACCCAGAGATATTAATGAAATACATGAAGCTACTGAAAGAAAAGGTTAGAAAGTTAAAAAAAAAACTATAAGAAATAACTATCTTTAAAAATCGGGTCTCCTATTGAAATATAACCTCCCCAAACCGTATTTTCTCAATAAGCACTTATAAGTTTATAAAGTTGTTGCGTTCTAACTGCAATTTTTAAATTTAGATGCAATTTTTTTTTCATTAAACAGCATCAAGCTTATGGAGATCCCATATAGGACTTACACTGTTGATCCTGTTGAAAAGAACTCTTCTTGGCCTCTTTTCTGGCTTTCCTATATTATTTATATACAAGTAGACTACAAGAGAAGTGAGAAAACACGTTGAGCCAGATGTAAAACAGCATTTTGTAGGTAATTCTATAGCTGTATTTCTCCACATTTTGGAGGATAATAAATTGTAATACATGGTAGTTATTTAGACCAATTGTTTTCTAAACAGAACTTTGTCTTAATTAATTGTGTGTATTTATAGTAGTTCTCCCTGCACCCCTATCCAAGTAGCCCAGTAAATTGAATTGCAAAATATACTACACTTGATTTATCATGTAAATACAACTACAAAGGAACACAAATGTATGACAACGAGTGGAAATCAAATTATTATATTATAACTTATTTATGAGTAAAGGGTTAAAATTTTTTAGTGACAGCTTCCATCTTAAGTCAAACTTGGAGGAAGAATCTCAAGTGAATTGTTAGTTCTCAAACTTAGCAGTATTAGGTTAAGATTTTTAAAGCTCTCTGGTGCCAGCAAATCATGCAGCCCAGGGGGCCCTTACTCCAAACTTCTGCCAACACCATTTTGGCAGTAAAATGTTCTGTTGAACAAAGTTTGCACGTGTTTAGGGTGTGAAGTGGTTCCTCAGGCATTTATTTGGTTTTATTCCAGTTTAGGGCCTTGACGACAAGGGTCAGAAGCATGAGACTTAACAGAATATATATATATATATATATATATATATATATATATATATATATATATATATATATATATGCCCAGAAACAGACTATACAAGCAATCTTGAATTTTCACTTAGACTAAAAATGGCTTTTTCTTTGTATAGAAGGATCTTTTAATTTACATCTTAAATACTAACATGATATTGAACCAGCTCTTATAAGCAGGTAAAGGCCTTCTCTATGGCGGCTGCAGAACTGGGGAAAATCATTCCTCCTCGTCCTTCCTCCAACACCACATTCACAAACTGCTTTGTTAAATGGCAGCTCCTTTGTACAGGTACTTAAAGATAATTAAAAAAAAAACCAAATGTGTTTATTCAGATGGAACAGCAATATACCACTTGACTTCAAAGGCACCAATAATTATTTAAGCTTGGTCTCATCTGTCAATTTTTTTCATAATTATGTGTCTGTGATTATTTTTGGTATTATCTGGTAAATCATTTTGGCTCTTCTCTGTCGTACTGCCGGTTAGTGACACCTGGCCCACAAATATATGCTAAATTGTCTTATTACAAGGATTCCTTAATGGACTGGAAACACTTAAAATCGCCATTTCCATTATTTTGTCAGGTAAATCATAAATCTAACAAAATATTTGCAGAACTGGGATAACCATGAAAGTGTTACTGGCTTTTTAAATTGTTGGTTTTTGTGTTTTGAGGTTGGTTTTTGTGTATGGCCTACATTGGCTTTGAACTTAGTCCTCCTGCCTCAACCTCTTGAGTGGTAGGATTATGGGATTATAGGCATGTAATACCACATTGGGCACTGCAGTATTTTTAATTTTTGTTTGGGTTTTTTTCGCCAGTGTTAAGGCTTGAACTCTATACCTCTTGATCATGCTTGGCTTTTTCTGCTCACAACTTGGTGTTCTACCACTTGCACCAGGCCTCCAGTTCTGGCTTTTTGCTACTTAATTGAAGATAAGATTACCCAAACTAGCTTGGAACCATGATTTTGAGATCTTAGATTTTCAGACCTCCTGAAAATAGCTATGGTTATATAGGTGTGAGCCACTGACACCTGGCTGAAGTATTCTTTTTCATTGTTTTTGTTTCATCTTCCAATGAAGAGTCATGGAAAGAAAAACATAATTAACAGTAATAAATTTTGTAGTAATACCATTGTCTTTATTATTGTCTATGGAATATCAATGTGAGCTACAAGTCTGGTCATTTACAAGTGGTAGTTATTCTTGGTACTTTTGCAAAGATCATGTCCTAACTACTTACTTGCAAATCTTTGTTTTCTTTCCTTCTGTTTAAAAGTAACAGAAAAATACAAGCAAACAGCTAGGCAATGGTGGCTTATACCTGTAACCCTAGCTACTCAGGAGGCTAAGATCTGAGGATCATGGTTCTAAACCAGCCTGGACAGAAAAGTTCATGAGACTCTTTATCTCCAAATAACTACCAAAAAGCCAAAAGTGGCACTGTGGCTCAGTGTTAGAGGGTTAGTCTTGAGCAAAATGCACAGGGAGAAGTATCCAGGCCCTGAGTTCAAACCCCAGGACTGGCACTTGTTGTACTCTCTCCCCCCCCCCCTCTTCTGTCTGTCTGTCTTTTCTCTCTCTCTCTCTCTCTCTCTCACACACACACACACACAAATACAAGCAAATGAAAGGTAATTCAGATATCAGAACTAACAGATGAATGAGATCAGATGTAGAGAAACTAGCTGAAGATCTCTTAGAACTGGAAAGCATTATAGAAATTGTTGTTTCACATTCTGTGGTGACTACAAATACTTATAGTCAAGGGTGGGCAATGTCCAGCCCAAGAGCCACATAAAGTTTCCAAAAATCAATTGATAGAAGACTGGACAGACAACATTCTTGTGGGTTGCCTATGTCCATCTGCCTATGGATACTTTTTTTTTTTTTTTGGCGGTCATGGGGCCTGAACTCTGGGCCTAGGCGCTGTCCTTCAGCTCTTCAGCTCAAGGATAGCTAGTGCTCTACCACTTGAGCCACAGCACCACTTCTGGCTTTTTCTGCTTATGTGGTGCTGAGGAATGGAACCCAGGGCCTCATGCATGCAAGGCAAGAACTCTACCACTGAGCCACCTTCCCAGCCCCTGCCTGTGGCTACTTTTTATGGTCCTCAAATGATGTCAGAAATACCCAAGTGGTCCTTGGTAGATAAAAGGTTCCTACCCCTAATAGACTATCAATGTGCTAGTTTATTACTTGAATTGTCATTCAGCCAGATGCCACTGTCCTCCGAAGCTAATTTAGACCATTTTTCTTTAATCTGATGTTGTATTATTACTTTGCAATTAGATGAAGATTAGTAGAATTCTTTCCCCCTGTAGTAAGTAAATTATACTAGAGTCAATCACAAGAATAATCAAAGTAAAAAGGTAAAAAGTAGGCACCAGTGACCCACACCTATAATAGTAGCTATTCAGGGAGCTGAGATCTGAGGACTGTGATTCGAAGCCAGCCTGGACAGGAAAGTCCACAAGACTCTTACCTCCAATTAAACACCAAAAATCCATACATGGAGCTGTTATTCAAGTGGTAGAGTACTAGTCTTGAGCACAAAAAGCACAGGGACAATCCCTGGCCTTGAGTTCAAGCTCTAGGGCTGGCACAAACACACACACACACACACACACACACAAGTGCAAACTCTTTTTTTGCTGTTGGTTGTGGGGCTTGAACTTTGGGCGTGGGCACTATCCCTGAGGTCTTTAGCTCAAGGGGAGTGCTCTGCCACTTAAGCCACAGAGCCACTTCCAGTTTTCTGGTGGTTAATTGGAGCTAAGAGTCTCATGGACTTTCCTAACCAGGCTAGCTTTGAACCATGATCCTCAGATCTCAGCCTCCTGAATAGCTAGGATTATAGGCGTGAGCCACCAACACCCAGCTCTCTTTAATATCTTATGTGTGGTCATTATTTTCTATCTTTTGAACATACTTTGAGTATTCTTTGTGTGTGTGTGTGCATAGGCATGTGCTCACATATTCACACATGCCTACACTGGGGCTTGAACTCAAAGCCTTATACAGTGGCTTTACTTTATGGCTCCACTTCCAGCAAAATGCTGGTTAAAGGGAGATAACAGTCTCAGATTCGATGGCCTGGGCAGGCTTTGGCCAGGATCCTCAGATCTCAGCCTCCTGAATGGCTAGGATTACAAGCATGAGGCCACCAGCACCTAGTGTGAGTATACTTCTTGTCTACTTACATACTCAACAACATTACTTATTAAACATAAATGTAATGATTAATTTTTGCTTCCTAGATAGTAAATATTTAGTGATTGTATGAAGAGGTGTTTTTAATTACTATTTTGGAATTCCATTAATAAACATATAAACATACTATAGCAGATATTTAGATGGTATGTGTGTGTTTCCTTCTGGAAAGTAAATATAATCTATAATATCAGAATTAGTTCTTGGGCCCCTTTGCTGTTTTTCATTAAGCGTTATTCTCAAGTCATTCATTGAGCAATATTTCTTAAATGTCTGTTTTCCAAACATTGTTAGAGATGTTCAAAGAAAATGAAGTCTCCTTTCATGGAGTTTTCAGTTTATGTAAGTAAATATATACTAAGCCAATAAATAATATAATAATGCTAAGAAGAAAAGAAAATAGAAAAGGGAAAAGAGTTTCTGTGTGATTATATGTGTGTGATGCCATCTGACATAGATTGATCAAGGCAACCTCTCTGAAAAGGTAACATTTAGCAGAGATCTGAAACAGTCATTGAAATATCAAGGGAGATGTTCCAGACATTGTGAACAGTTTATGCCAAATGAAGTCACTCACATGTAAGCCAGCTACCTTCCCGTATGATAACTACATATATGTTCTTTAAAAAAAATTTAGTGTTATTATAAAGAGGGGTTACAGTTATATAAGTTAGGTAAAGAGTACATTTCTCTTTTGACAATGTCATCCCTTCCCTCTATACATATTCTTTTGAGAGAAAAAAGATCATTATGTTTTCTAAGACCTCATGTTTTCACACGTTTTTATCTGGTCTCACCATTGTTCTATATTTCTCCAATGATCATTCTACTATTTATTTAATATACAATTTATGACTCTCTATATATACAACTTCACAATGCCTTATCTGTAATTCTGAAGCACCTATTAAAAAAATTCATTTGTAGTAAAATGAGATCAGAACCAACAGTCTACTTTAAATCTTCACTCATTCCATTTGGTGTGCCTATTTCTACATTTCATTGTAGAAATAGTAACGTATTTGATTAAGAGCTGTTGCCCAGGATACCATATGTTAAGTAAAATATAGAAAATATACTATATTACTAAAATATGAAAACAATAGAATAATTTAGCCTAATAAAAGATAAAAGATGATAGCCTGTAACCAGTTTCTTCTTTATTTCTGGTAAAATATTAACAAATTTAGGTTTTGTTTTTATTTTTCAGGTCATGGGCCTTGAACTTGGGGCCTTGGCATTGTCCTGGAGCTCTTTTGTTCAAGGTTAGTGCTCTACCACTTTGAGCGACTCCACCACTTCTGGTTTTCTGGTGGTTAACTGGAGATAAGAGTCTCACAGACTTTCCTACTGGGCTGGCTTTAAATCATGATCCTCAGACTCAGCCTCCTGGGGCCTGGGGTGCTATCCCTGAGCTTCCTTTGCTAAAGCCGAATGCTCTACCACTTGAGCCACAGCACCACTTCCAGCTTTTTTGAGTAGTTTATGGGAGATAAGAGTCTCACTGGACTGGGAAGGTTGCTCATGATAGAGCACTTGCCTTGCATGCCTGAGGCCCTGGGTTCGATTCCTCAGCACCACATAAGCAAAAAGGAAAAATCTGGAAGTGGTGCTGTGGCTCAAGTGGTAGAGCGCTAGCCTTGAGCTGAAGAGCTGAGGGACAGCGCCCAGGCCCAGAGTTCAGGCCCCACGACCAGATGCCTCCCCCACAAAAAAAAGTCTCACTGCCCTTACAGCCCTAGCTAGCTTTTGAACTGCAATCCTCAAATCTCAGCCTCCTGAGTAGCTAGGATTACAGGCGTGAGCCACAGGCACCAGGCTGATCTCAAACTCTTGACCCTTTCAACCCACCAGTCTGGCTTTAGCTAACTTTAGATAGTGTGTGTTTGGTGTGGGTAGGTAGAGGAAAGGGTGGTGTGCCCGCATACACATGTGTGCCCCAGTACTGGAGCTTAAACTCAGGGCCTTTTCCTTCAAAGCTAGCTTTCAACCATGTCAGCCACAGCTCTCCTTCTAGCTTGTTGGTGATTAATAGAGATAAGATTCTCATGGACCTTCCTGCCTGGGCTGGCTTTTAACTATGATCCCCATCTCATCCTCTTGAGTAGTTAGGATTACAGGCATGAGCACTGGCACTCAGCTAAAGTATAATAATGTTTATATAGTGCTTTTGTTATATACCTTTTACTGTATAAGCCCTGTCTACCTGTTCACTCAAAAATTCTTGCAACGCTATTCACAATAGCCAAGTTATGGAATCAGCCCAGATTCCCTACAATAGATAAGTGAATTAAGAAAATGTAGTGTATACAATAGAATCTTATTCATCTATCAGAAAGAATAATATTGTTATTTTCAGGGAAATGAATAAAGTTAGAAGAAATATGTTAAGTGAAGTAAGTAAGGCTCAGGGCCACAAATGGCATATGTTTTCTCATATGTGGAAGTTAGATCTAAAATACAAACATACATGAAAACATATACAGGGTTTTATGCATATATATATATATATATAAGTTAGATCTAAAATACAAACATACATGAAAACATATACAGGGTTTTATGCATATATATATATGTACACACAAATAATGAACTAAAGAATGGCGCAACTTGTCTGAACAATTAACTGTTTAACAAAATGAATACCAGAGAGCTAAAAAATATTCTGTCAATGGGAGAGGGAGGGCAAGGAGTTGGGGTTACATGAGTTGAGAAAAGTGGGCAAATACCGTCATTATATTCAATGTGCATTATGTAAAAGTTGAACTACGTTGCTTGAAGGTAAGAATGGGATGCGGAGAAATGGGGGAGAATGATGGGAGGATTGATATTCATCATGATGTGATGAGTGGAACTGAAACCCCTTTGTACAACTAGTTAAGTGAAGTTCCTGCAACAATCTTATAACTAACTTCTAGCATTCTCATTTTACAAATGAGAAAACAGAGGCACCGAGAGATTATGAAACCTGCAAAAGTCTCATAGTTACTGGGAAGCAGACATAGGAATTCCACCTAGACAGCCTTCCTCTGTAGTTAGAACTGTTTGCCCAACTATCTCTCCTTTTCCTTTCTGCTCTTCATTTCTCTCTATGCTCACTATTGCTATGGTATTTCTATTATTTATTCCACTTTGGAGAGATGTTAAGTATCAACCCTTTCCAAGTACATGATTTTTCCTTCTACACTGAAATATTAAACGTTGAAACGTCACATTTTCTTTACAAATATCTTTCCTTTGTGCGGGTGGGAAGATTCTTTACTCTCACTATAATGTCAGCCTTTTTGGTTTTAAATTGAGATCAGATATTTGTTTATCCTTATTCTCCTTGTCTTTAGATAAGTTTTTGTGTTAGCCTCATCCTCTTCATCTTTTTCCTGTGCTCTGAATACTGTGGATAATTAAGAAGAATCTCTCTTTTGTGGCCTTGTCAGATGTGAGAAAACTTTTAAAAAGTGGATCTGGTTTGTTGAACAATGGCACCTGTTAAAGTTCTCTTCCTGCTTTATTGGTTTCTCACTTAATGAATTGCATAATTTGCTTGAGATCACTTTATTTATTTATTTTGGGTCCGGTCGTGGGGCCTGAACTCTGGGCCTGGGCGCTGTCCCTCAGCTCTTCAGCTCAAGGCTAGCACTCTACCACTTGAGCCACAGCGCCACTTCTGGCTTTTTTCTTTTTTGCTTATGTGGTGCTGAGGAATCAAACCCAGGGCCTCAGGCATGCAAGGCAAACGCTCTACCACTGAGCCACCTTCCCAGAGCGAGATCACTTTATTCTAAACATACTAAATTTGCATTTTTAAGTTGGAATTAATTTTCATTACAAGTTGTTATTAATTTGTCCTTGAACTGAGATTTTTTTTAATTAAAAATAATTTTTGGCTACACAAAAGCAAGATGTACTGGTAGGATTCTGTAACATGAGATTGGACGAACATTATTATGATAGTATAACATCAGTTTGGATAAATATACTATTAAACAAATCACCTTTGTTATTCTATGCAGTTTTTAGCTCTCTTTTTTTTTTGTGGTGGTGGGGATCGAACTCAGGGCCTTTCATCTGCTAGACAAGCATTCTTTCACTGAATTAAATCTCCAAATTCCTTAATTGTTCTCTGTTAAAAATAATAGTTTTTCCTTGAATCTAAAGATGAAGGTTCTGATATACTTTGCAGAGCATCATCTTTTGTGTACTGTTCATAGACTTAATTTGAACTAAACACAGTTTCTCTTGGATTGTTCCACAGCTCACATTTGCTCAGTTTAGGAGTGCAGTTCATGACCACCAGAGCTAAAAAGGAATTAAACCCATCTATTTTACATTGTTAACACAATGCTGAACCATATGTACTAACAAGTCAGTTATTAAATTTTTGAAAAGTAAAGAAAAAAGAGACTTAAGTTATATGGTTATATATTGAGATTGACTATAAAGTACAACAGTTTATTATATGCCAAATTGAGAGCTTTGCCAATGCTAATCTTGAGTAACTTTCTGCCTTTACTCATGGAGGAAGGAGATAGAGAAGTTTTCTCCTAATACCATGCTCCATAGATGGTTCTTGTGCACTAATTCCTCTGCATCATTATACCCTCATTTGATCCAGTAAAAACTTTTAGGGCATACCAGTGATAGTTACCAGGGTGTAGCAATGTCTTAGGGAGTAGAAACTTAATATTTGCCTCTTCTATTGTATATTGTAGACAAGACTGTGGCTCTGAAGATTAAGTTCCTAGCTTTAAAATTCTATAACTTTGGGCAATAATATAACTGTAACTTTGGAAAAATTACTCAATTTCTATAGTTCTCAATATCTTCCTTTATCAAATGAAAATAATATCACTTCCACATTGATATACTATGAAGATTCAATTTTTGTTTATAAGAAGCCTTCAGAAGATAATCTAGCACATAATAAATAGTTAAATAAATGTCACTTCCTATTGCAATGTGACACCACCCTTTCTTGCCCTTCTTTCAAGTCCAAGCTAAGACTCTTTCTTCTCTCTCTCTCTCTCTCTCTCTCTCTCTCTAGCTCTTCCCCCCTCTCAAATATTTCTGGATCCCAGAAATATTTTTTTTGACTTTGGTGTTTGTGCTGCTAACTTTCCCTCTCTCTCTCTCTCTTCCCCCCTCTCAAATATTTCTGGATCCCAGAAATATTTTTTTTTGACTTTGGTGTTTGTGCTGCTAATTTTTTTTTTTTTTTGTCAGTTGCGGGTCTTGAACTCTGGGCCTGGGCACTGTCCCTGAGCAATTCAGCTCAAGGTGAGCACTCTACCACATGAGCCACAGCACCATTTCCAGTTTTCTGGTGGTTAATTGGAGATAAAAGTCTCACAGACTTTCCTTCCCAGGCTGGCTTTGAACTGTGATCTTCAGCTCTCAGCCTCTTGAGCAGCTAGGATTATAGGCATGAGCTACCAGCACCTGGCTTTTTGTTTTTTGTTTTTCTGGTCCTGGGGCATGAACTTGGGGCTTACACTTAGGACCTGGGTACTGTCCCTGAGCCTCTACCACTAGTAGGGGCTCTAGTGCTCTACCACTTGAGCCAGCTTTTTCTGAGTAGTTTATTGGAGATAAGAGTCTTATGGACTTTTCTACCCAGGCTGGCTTTGAACAGCTACCCTCAGGTCTCAGCCTCTTGAATAGCTAGGATTATAGGTGTGAGCCGTCAGCTCCTGGCTTGGGCTGCTATTTATTACTATCTTTTGGCCTACTCTTAAAATTGTCATCTTCCATATTACTCAACTTATCAACTGCATTGTTTTTGAAAATGTCCAAGTATTCTTTCCTTTTCTTGGTTTGGAGCCCTTTGACTCTTTCTCTGTGTGGATACCTCTTTATGTGTTGAATTCAGAAATATGATGTCCTCTGTTATACATACTATAGAACTTCTCCTAGTACTACCAAGTGAGTTCTATTTTTTTTTTTTTTTGCCAGTCCTGGGCTTTGAACTTTAGGTCTGAGTGTTGTCACTACGCTCCTTTTATTCAAGGTTAGCATTCTACCACTTGAGCTACAGCACCACTTCCAGCTTTTTCTGTGATTAGTTGGAGATAAGAGTCTCAGGGACTGTTCTGTCTGGGCTGACTTCTCAAGGTGATCCTCAGATCCCAGTCTCCTGAGTAGCTAGGAATACAGGGGTGAACCACCAGCCCCTGGCATGTGCAGTCTATTCTAAAGAAAGGTTTGTTGAATAAAAAATTCATTCATTTCCCCTTTGTGTGTTTGCTCATTTAAAAAAAAAATTTTTTGCTGGGTATTCTATTTTGATTTCCTGAAAATTCTCCTGCTCCTTTGTCTCTGGAAATTTTAACCTCACAGAGATCCTAGCCTGCATCAGCACAATGTATTTCCTAACTGGCAGTTAAAAGGTTCTGCATACTGTCTTGCCATGCTGGTGGGGGAATATAATTTAATTTATTTGGATTTAGCTTTGGTTACATTCCTTTGGCTCCTGTGAGACTGATGAGTCTCTAAAATCTGTCGTAGAGATTGGGCATGGTGGTGCATGCTTGAAATCTGAAGGCTGGTACAGGAAGCTGGGAGTTTGAAGCCAGCCTGGCTACATATTGAGAGCCCGTTTAAAAACATAAAATAAATAAAATCTGTCAGTAGCTGTGGGAGGAGCTCTGTTTTGTAAAACTCTTTGGTCTTTTTTTTTTTTTTTTTTTTGTGGTTGTGGGGCTTGAACTCAGGGCCTGGGCACTGTTCCAGAGCTCTTCAGCTCATGGCTAACGCTCTACCACTTGACCACAGCACCACTTCCAGTTTTCTGAGTGGTTTATTGGAGATAAGAGTCTCATGGACTTTCCTGCCTGGTCTGGCTTTGAACTGCAGTCCTCAGATCTCAGCCTCTTGAGTAGCCAGGATTACAAGTGTGAACCACGGGTGTCCAGCTTTGTTCCATTTTTTATTTGGGAATGGGGGTTATACCACCTTCAAACTGTAGGGTAAGAAATAGCTTTCTTTCTTTTCATTTCATTCCTTCCTCTTTCTTTCTTCTTTCCTCTCTTTTTCTTTCTAACTTTTTCTGGTTCTGTGGCTTTGAGCTTCCCGAGCTTTTATTGCTCAAGGCTAATACTCTTCCACTTGAGCACAGCGCTACTTCTGGCTTTTTAGTTGTTAACTGGAGATGAGTCTGATAGGTTAGCTTTTAACAGTGATTCTAGTTCTCAGCTTCCTGAGTAGCTAAGATTACAGTCATGAGCCACCAGCGCCTGGCTCTTATTTTTCACTCTAAGTTGTTGAGGATGAATCAGATAAATCTCCTACAAATTTGCTTTTTAATGCATAAGAAATATGTATGTAACCCATGTTTTAAGTATAAAGTTTAGTGATCTAATGGATACTCATGGATCTTTACCCAATCCAAAAATTAAAACATTGAAGTTACTTACATTTACCTTTGTATTTCTCCGCTGCCTCTTCCTCCTGATGCAAAGATATTAATATTGTAAATTGTGTGACTGTCATTCCATTCCAGGATTTATGGGGGTTGGGGGGTGAGAAAGTTCATATGTAGATCATTCTGACCTCACACTTGTGAACCTTCTTGTCTCAACCTCCAGAGTGTTGGTGTTATAAATAAGTATCACCATGCTCAGCTCAAAGTTATGTTTTTAAGTTTTAGTTTGATCAAGAATGTAACTGGGCTGGGAAGTTGGCTCAGTGGTAGAGTGCTTGCCTTGCATGCATGAGGCCCTGGGTTTGATTCCTCAGTACCACTAAGCAGAGAAAAGCCAGAAGTGGCGCTGTGGCTCAAGTGGTAGGTCACTAGCCTTGAGCTGAAGAGCTGAGGGACATTGCCCAGGCCCAGAGGTCAGCCCCCACTACTGACCAAAAAAAAAAAATGGGGCTGGGAAGGTGGCTCAGTGGTAGAGTGTTTGCCTTGCATGCATGAAGCCCTGGGTTCGATTCCTCAGCACCACATAAGCAAAAAGAAAAAAGCCAGAAGTGGCGCTGTGGCTCAAGTGGTAGAGCACTAGCCTTGAACTGAAGAGCTGAGAAACAACACCCAGGCCCAGAGTTCAGGCCCCATGACCGGACCCAAAAAAAAAAAAAAAAAAGAATGTAACTGGTTGCCTGTGGTTCTCAGGAAGCTGAGATCTGAGGATTGCAATTCAAAGCCAACCCAGGCAGGAAAGTCTGTGAGACTCCTATTTCTAATTGCCACCTAAAAGCCAGAAGTGGAGCTCTAGCTCAAGTTATAGAGCTTGAGCTTATTTTGTACACATGCCAAAATAATATTATTTAATTTGTATGCTCAACATTAGATTTCTAAGATTTATCCATGCTGCATGAAATGATAGTGTGTTCATTTTCAGTACAATGTAGCATTCTATTGTGTGGATATACCACCATTTATTCTTCTGTTGATACACAGGTGGGATACTTCTAGCTAGCCTTTGAAAATGATTATAAGTATTGATATTATAAATATTCTAATGTATATCTCTAACCATACTTTTCTTCCAGCAATGAGTAGAGTTGTTGGGTTTTAGTATTTATAAAATGTTTAGCTTTTTGGAATAATATATGGGAAATAGTTTTCACTGTCCTATTATTTACAAGAATTCTACATACTCCTGAATGATTGGAATTGTTATACATCTTAATTTTGTCAATTTAGTGGGGTTAAAATGGTATATATCTATTTTTTATATAATGAAAAAGTCATCTTTGCCTAAAATTTTAAAAATATCCTCTTCTTTCTATATCAAGAGCTTACAGACTCATTTGCTATTCCAGTGTCTAGGAGTTTCTTTAGAAAGTCATTTGTTTGTGTGATCATTTCTGCTAAGTCTATAAAAATTTAGATTTTATAAAGACTGGATTTTTTAAATGTTGCTTCTAAGTTGATCCAGCAAATAATATCAAACTGTGTGTACTCCAAAATCTACTCTTAATACACCACAGAAATGAAAATGTGTAAAATTATGTTCTTCACTATTCTTTACTATCACAAATTAATCTGATCTAGAGCTTATACCAATCTGCAAAACTATTTTGAGAAAAGACTTCTTCAATCTGTTGATCTGGACTATTTCCATGGAACCAAATTTAGTAAAGATATATTTATACAGTCCCCTGTATTTTAATTGTATAAAAGAGATTTAATATATTGTCCTTTGACATGACTGTATAGTCCAACACAAATTAATCTCTCAATGGAATTTCAAAGACCCAAATTTCCATCTTATCATTGTTTAGTGAATTGAACCCACACATTAACCATAAAAATAATCCCCAACAGATGGTTCTGCTACATTGTGCCCTAAAATGTGTTTTTTTAATTGAAAAGGCCATCTTGTATATAAACAGTTTTCAATGATAACTAAAAACACGTGGAGATGGAAAAAGAGATTCAAGAAAAATAGCAATATGTATGTATAGTTTTAAAGAAGTTTTATAGCTATTTGTTTTTATTATCCTTAAAGACAAAGAAATACTGGTTTGTGACTTGTGTTTTCTGCCTTTGAATGAAAGAATTTTAAATGAAGGGACTGTGTATTCATTATATGTCTCTTATATTGTTAATTATAGTGTCATAGCCCAAAGGCACATTCAGAGAATATTAATTGAATATAAAAATCCCTCTGTACCATTAATATTTGTTGAATAACCAAAGACTGAATGAATATTCATGGCCAAACCTTAAGAAAGCTGCAATTACTTATTTCTATAATATTTATGTTAGTCAATTTTTATTCTTGTGGCAAAATACCTGAGCAAAACAACTTATAGGAAGAAAGAACATTTTGGCTTGTGGTTTCAGTAGTCTCACAGTTCATGGCAGAGAAAGTGTGGTGGAACTGAGCAGCTCACATTATGGCATCCAGAAAACAGAGGGGATGTCTGTACCCTTTATTACATCAGACATTCAGCTTACTAGGTAGTGCCACCAACCTTTAGGATGAATCTTTCCTCCTGATTTATTCCTCTCTGGAAAACAACTTGATAGACTCTTAGAAGTAACACTTTAGTAATCTCAGTTGCTGCCTGATCCAATCAAGTTGACAATCAAGATTAACTATTACAATATTGTAGCTCATTCTTAGAAACAATTATTCACTGACATATATGTTAGGTCAAAGAGTTTTCAGCCTTTTTCATACAATTTACACTGTGCTTAGTTATGATAAGCCATTGTTTTATTTCAATGTTATTTTTATTTTTATTTCCTGGAGCTTGAACTCAGGGCCTGGACACTGTAGCACTTGTCCAGTTGAGCCACAGCTCCACTTCTGGCTTTTTGGTGGTTAGTTATACATTCTCACAGACTTTCCTGCCTAGTCTAGCTTTCTCAGATCTCAGCTTCCTACATAGCTAGGATTCAGAGGTGTGAGCACCAGTGTCCAACTACAGTGTTCTTTTTTAAAGACAAATGTTTAGCCTCATTTCTTCATTCCTGTAATGCTGGACATTCAAGATATCAAGTGTAGATGGAGCAAGAATGATTCCTGCCAAACTTCCTCAAACTGCTAGGAGCCAGTGTCTCACACTTGTAATCCTAGCTATTTAAGAGGCTGAGATCTAAGGATAGTGATTTGAAGCCAGCCCAGACAGAAAAGTCTGGGAGACTGTTATGACCAATTAGCCACCAAAAAGCCAGAAGTGGAGTTGTGGCACAAGCAGTAGAGCTCTAGCCTTGAGGGATAAAGCTAAGGGACAGCTCCCACATCCTGAATTCAAGCCCCAGTATCAGTCAGTGCACATGTGCACACAAAAACCAACAACAAAAGAACCCCCAAAACTCCCTCAAAGTGATGGTATTAAAAAATGATACAGTACAAGTGAGCTGTTTGTTTCTGTTATTTTTTAGGTTGCGTTCTATGATATGGGTATAGCTAAAGATCAAATTGATTGAATCTTTTTTTTTTTTTTTTTTGGTTCGGTTGTAGGGCCTGAGCTCTGGGCCTGGGCGCTGTCCCTCAATGTTCAATGAAGATTAGCCATACAATGTATAGAAAAAAATAATGATATGTTATCTGTTGGATTATGTTATAAAAGATTGCAAGGAACTAGGGATCATAGGCCTGATTAGAACCTCAGCTGGTTTTAATGTGTGTTAGACAGGTCATAGGTAGGTCACCAGAACATCCTTAAAACCTATAAAAAAGACATATATAGCAAGGAATTGATGCTTCTAGTAATAGCCGGTGAGGGTCTGTGGTTGCCAGTAACCTAATGGTCTTTGTTGATTACTCATGATAGGTGGAAAGTAGTATCTTACAAAGTTTTAAATTGGGAGTGATATGAGGCCTATTAAAACATGTTTAAAGATATTTGTAGGAGGAAGACCAGAAATAAAAGCACAAGCTCCATATTCAATAACATTAGGACACATCGTTAAGTCCAAGGCTTAGTACATGAGAGCTAAAGGTGATGATGTGATAAATGACTTAATAAAGCAGAGGAAGATTACCAGGAGAGAATACTAGTCACCTGAAACTCATAGGAAACAGAGGGTTTGAAATAGAGAAGGGGCTCAAAGGGAGTAAGTTATTTGAGTCTCTATTAGGATCAAGTACAACCAAGCTCCGAGCTCCCACTCCAACCTGAAGCAGTCAGGACAGATGGCATCAACTTAAACAAATTGAACTGAACCATAGGAAACTCTGAGGAATGAGTGTGAAAAGAAGATAGGAGGACCCGAAAGTCTGTAATATAAACACACCCAGCAGAATGCTAGCAGCCAGACTGTTGTTAACCCTAGGCAGTGGGTAAGAGGATCGATCTCTGGAGAAACTGAATAACAGAAAATAGTAACATATACTTGCCTTTTATGATCCCTAATTTTGTAAGTTTTACAAGTTCATAATATATCCAGAATTCAACCACCTCTTAACCACATTCACTACTGACATCCTGACACTTGTAACCATGATTCCTTGTTCAGTCTATTGCAGCATATTTCAATCCTGTGATGCTGGGATCAATCTTAGGGTAAAGGCTCTACCACTGTACTCTAGCTAGCCCCCAGCATTTCACTACCTTTGTATGTACATGATCTGGTACTAGGGCTTGTATTCAGGGTCTCACACTCTCACTTGATTTTATTTTTGCTCACTGTTGGTACTCTACTATTTGAGTCATGTCTCTATTTCTAGCTTTGAGCTGGTTATTTGGAGATAGGAGTCTCTTGATTTGTATTCTCAGGCTGGCTCTGAATAAGATTCTTAAATCTCAGTCTCCCAGCAGCATCTTCCTCTCTTATCACCTCCTTCTACAGGTTACATATGCTTCATTTTGGGGGGAGAGGTGGAAGGTTATTGAGAGTTTCCTAATGAGAAGATCTCATTATGTTCTGGCTCTTCTGAAACTTACTATGTTTCCCAGGCTGGCCTTGAATTCACCTTCTTCCTTCTTTCTGTTGTACCCTCCTAACTTCTGGGATTACAGATGTTACCACTAAGCTCAACTGCGTCTTTTTTTTTTTTTTTGTCAGTCATGGGGATAGAACTCAGAGTCTGGGAGCTATCCCTGAGCTCTTTTGTTCAAGGCTAATGCTTTACTACTTTGGGCCACAGAGCCACTGCCGGTTTTCTGGTGCTTAATTGGAGGGAAGAGTCTCACAAACTTTCCTGCCTGCGCTGGCTTTGAACTGCCATTCTCAGATGTCAACCTCCTGAGAAGATAGGATTATAGGCATGAGCCACCAGCACCTGGTTATATTCTTAACCTAACCATCAGAATAATCTTTTTATAGTAGAGGCAGATTGGGTCATCACATCATTTTTCTATTCAAAACCTAGAAACTATAGGTCTCAATCAAAATAGAATCAAAATAGACATCATTATTATTATGTCTGTCCTCTGTCTCTCTGACCTTGTTTTCTGGTCTCTGTTTTGTTTATTCTAGCCATATTGGTGTCCTTGAAAATGTTAAGCATTCTCCTACCTCTGCCTCTAGGTCTTTGTCTCTGATGCTCTGTCATCCTAGAACCCTCTTCCTCCAGATGTTCCCTTGGCTAGCCCCCTCACCCTCCTAAGATCCAGCTCAAATTTAATCTTAAAAAGAGGGAATGAAGACTTAAGGGTATGGATGAGAGAGGGAAAGATGGGGGAGAATGATGGAAGGAATGACATTGATCAAGATGCATTTGTACACATAACCTGAATTGGAACTTCTTTGTACAACTACTTAATAGAAAATAATAATAATAAAAGAGTGAATGAGGATGAATATGGTTGAAGTACTTTTTTGCATCTATGAAACTAGAACAATGAAACCTGTTGAAATTTTAAGAAGCAGAGGAGTAAGGGAGAATGATAGAGGGGGTAAATTTGGGTGAGATACGTGTATTCATGTGTGACAGTGTTACAATGAATACTCCTTTCTATCATGTATATTAATCAAAATGCAATAAAATATAATAATCCTAAGAAAAGCTTCCTTTGGTCCCCTGAAGTAAGCAGAATCTTTCCCATCATTCTTTTGCCCATAGCTTGCCTTATTTTTGTACTAGTATTTATTATTCCTAGATATTAATATAGAATACCATAGACTAATATATAATATGATTTTATAGTTGATTGGATATTTTGCTACTGCACTTGGCACATAGTAGAATGCCAGTCTAGCAAGCATGAAGACCTGAATTCAAACCTCTGTACCACCACCAAAAAAAAGTAAAAAAAGAACCAAGGTTAGTTCAGCCTTTTTTGTCTCCCATTTAGGAGTTCTGAACTTCCCATCTGCTTGGTTATGAGCAGTCTTTCTAGAATCCTTGGGATTTCTTTCAATAGAATTTTATCTCTAGAGTATTTCTGGGAGAGAGGTCTCTGATCTGAACTTGACCTCAAGTTTAAATGTTGGCCATGCTTAACTTATGTATGTATGTGCGAGTCCTGAAGCTTGAACTCAGGGCCTGGGAGTTATCCTTGAGCATTTTTTGTTCAAGGCTAGCACTCTACAACTTGAGCCACAGTTCCACTTCTGGCTTTTTAATTGGGTAATTTAGAGCTAAGAGTCTCACATAGACTTTTCCTGGCCAGACTGGCTTTGAACCATGATCCTCAGACCTCAGCCTCCTGAGTAGCTAGGATTACAAGTGTGAGCCACTGGCATCTGGCCACTGGCACCGTTAACTTTTAATTGCTGATTCAGGATAGTTATAGGGTGCATCACTTATAAATACTGTAATATAGAGATATTCTCATTGGCTACTGCTGAGTTAAGTATGTTTGTCACTTTCTTAAAGAGAGCCAGACTTCTTGTGCACCTTTAATTTTATCATTGTTTCTCATTTTCTTATTTTCTTTTTGATGTTTCTCTTGCAAATCAGATTTTTATTTGTTCCTTATCATCCCATGGGCATTTAAAACATCAATATGCTTGTTAAAATTATACATTAAACCATCTAGGTGCCTTACCACTGAGCAACATTCCCAGCACAATATTAAGTACTTTTGAAAAGCCAGATTTTTTTTAAAATTTTATTTTATTTGTGAACATACTGTACAGAGGGGTTACAATTACATGGGCAGGATAATGTGTACATTTCTTACCAAGCATTGCAGCCTCCTCTTTTGGTTTACCCTTCACATCCCTTCCCAGCCTCCCCCCTCCCCCCCAATCCCCAATCCTTCTCCTTCCCTCCCCTTCCCCCCCCCCCCAACTCCCGCACCAATGTTGTAAAGCTCCTTTTGGACATGACAACTTGTACTTCTCATTGTTGCAACAGGTCCACCTGTATCCTTAAACAACTGGTTTTTCCCTATCTCCTCCACAAGTTATACTGACATCAAATATAGTGAAAGCAGGGGTTATACTGTGGGGAAGGGACATACAAAGCAACAAAGTGATAATCTTATAAATGAAAAGCCAGATTTTTGTGTATGTAGTCCCAGCATTTGTGAGTCTGACAGAAAGATTTTGAATTGGAGGCCAACTTGGGTTACATAAGAAGACCCTGTCACAAAACAAAACAAAACCTTTTATCATATCTTTGACTAAGTCTTTTTTATCCATGTTCATAATTCTATTCTGGATTACTTACTATTATATACTCATAGAGAGAAAATATAGAGTTGTCTGCATTCAAATTATGATTTTTCTCTGGCTTTGGGACCAGAATCATAACTTTCAAGCCTCATCAAAATGCAGATAATAATTACATTTATCTCACAAGGTTGTTGTGAGGCATACAAGGTATTATACATAAGAAATATTTGGAATAGTGTCTGGAACATAGTAAATGATCAATAAATTTTTGCTTTTGTCATTTAATCTACAATCTAAGTGCGGCCTTCCCTGAGGTTCTTCAAGTGCCTGATGAATAGAGATATTTATGTATTCTTCTTTTAGGAATATAGGTTCAGTAGTACATACATATACATATCATTGTTTTAGGAGTATAGATTCAGTAGTACCATTTTCCTTGTTGTTGTTTTATTTGCTTTTTTTGAGACAGAGACTTGTAATGTAGCCCAAGCTGAACTCAATCTCAGTCCTCATTCTTCAGACTCCTGAAGAATTATTTTTTAAAATAAGGAAATTAAGCCATAAGATGAAAAGTGAGTTATTCTAACAATACTGTTAAGGAACTATGAATAAGAACCAGCTATTTGGTTTTCTCTTTTGAACTTTTCCCACAAATCAGTTATAAATAGTAAGTAATTATTGATATACATTGAAAATATAGATTTCATATCCAGTAGTTTAGATGCACTCTCCATATGTGACATTATATTTTTTGCCATATCTTTTTGTCTGTTAAAATAGACCATACTGTCAGTACTATATTCATAAGAAATCAATATTACCTTCGATATATTATGAACATGTTTGTGACTTTAATGAAGCATCGCTATCCCACAATACTGTGAAATTTGGAAAATTATATAACCACTTAATAAAAATTTTGAAAAAAATATTATGAACATGCAACCATCCTCTAAGATGTCTAGTTGCTCAGAGTCTTATTTTTTTTCTTTTTTGGGGGGGTCCGGTTGTGGGGCCTGAACTCTGGGCCTGGGCACTGTCCCTCAGCTCTTCAGCTCAAGGCTAGCGCTCTACCACTTGAGCCACACCGCTACTTCCAGCTTTTTATTTTTTGCTTATGTGGTGCTGAGGAATTGAACCCAGGACCTCATACATGCAAGGCAAGCACTCTACCACTTAGCCACCTTCCCAGCCCCGAGTCATATTTTTTGTGTCAAACTTGGTTTTATTAAAAAATAGGACCATGCATGTGAGAAGTATTGAGTTCTAACTACAGCAGAACCTCATGGAAAGCAAGTAGTCTAAATCTGGAGCTTAGCAAGCCTGTGACTTAATCTCATTTCTCCTTTTGTTAGGCTCTTCTGACATAACATATTACTTTTGCTAGTCATTTGCTTCCTTGATTGTGAAAAAATGATATTCACTAAGTAATTCCACTTGATTGTTCAGGATCTATTATGTGTCTGATTATTAAGGACTTTTTGTTATATGTGACAGAAAAATCTAACATCAAATAGTTTAAGTACATATGGAATGACTAACAATTGAGAATTCTAAGGGGTCATTAATCTCAATCATGCCTTGATCTAGGGGTGGGGCAGTATCACTGGGAATTTCCCTGTTTAACTCTCAGTTCTGTCTTTTACTATTGCTATATCACAATCATTTCCTACCACAAAGTGCTGACCTCTCAGCCTTGTCAAGCTTATATTCCCCTTCTATTAGCAATTCTAGAAGAAAATACCATGCATCTCTCAGTAATCATTTCACTGTGTCTTTTTGTCCATTTCTGAGCCATCCTGGCATCCAGGGGAATATGACAATGACTCACCAGGTCTGAGTCACACATTAACTTCTGAACTATGGAAGAGTCCACTCTGCCCAAAATTCATTTAGTCAGAAAAGAAAAAGAAGAAGGTTTGCAAGAGGAAATTAGGGACTTATTACTAGAAAAAAGTTAAAGGATGCTGAATGGTAAAAACAATGGCCCACAAATAAGACCTTCTAGTTCGTTTGCTGCTGTATTCCTCTTCATAAATCTCTTCTCAACTAAATCTATCAATCTACTTTTTTTCCAATACATTATATATAGTCACATCTTTCTTTTCTTTCTTCAGTTCTTTTCTTTCCTCCCTTCCTCCCTTCCTCCCTTCCTCCCTTTCTTTCTTTCTTTCTTTCTTTCTTTCTTTCTTTCTTTCTTTCTTTCTTTCTTTCTTTCTTTCTTTCTTTCTTTCTTTCTTTCTTTCTTTCTTATTTTGGGTACTGGTCCTTTTGCTCATCTAACACTCTACCACTTGAGCCACAGCTCTACTTCTGGCTTTTTGGAGCTAGATTCTCGTATATATTTCTACCTGGGCTAGCTTCAATCTGCAATACTCAGATCTCAGCCTCCTAAGTAGCTAGGATTACAGGTGTGAGTCACTGACACTCCGCCACATCTTTCTTATATTCCCGTTTTTTCAGCTTCTTTCTGAATATTGCCAATATTGAATTCTTCAACGAGTTTCTTCTGGATATATTGGCCTTTTTCTCTTGAGATCTCATCTAAGTAGGCTTTGTAGAATGTAAATACATGAAAATATAAGAATAAGCTTCAATTCCTCTTAGTGTGTGTGTGTGTGTAAGATAATGTGCTATTAATGCCTTTACCATTAGCTATGCATATTACTGTAAGATGTTCTCAGCTTACAGTGGCATGCCACCATATGGAAGTACCAGGCTGGATTCCTCACCAGGTTCATACCTTGGGTAAGTCAGGTCTTGTACTATTGGCCTGCTTTATATTTTTGTTATTTTTATCAATTTATTTGTTTATTTTGTGCCAGTTTTGGGACTTAAACTGAAGACCTCTCACTCTCATTGCTCTACTACTTGGGCCATGCATCCAGCCCAGCTTTTTGCTATTTAATTGGAGATGTCATCTCATGAACCTTTCTGACTGAGCTGGCCTTGAAATGTGATCATTCAAGTCTCAGCCTGGAGAGTAGTTACAGGAGTGAGCTACCAACACATTGCATTATTTTTACAGTTTTAAAAATTAATTTTGCATCATTTAAAAATATTACCAAAGTGGAAAATGTTACTTAAAACTTTGTAGCTATATTACTTTCCCTGTAATACAACTCAATCCCAACCAGATTAGCAATATCTTTGGTGAATTAAGTAGACAATGGATACACATTTGTAAATGAGTGAATTAAAAGATAAGCCATCAGTGATGCGGGAAAAGATATGTCTATACAATAATAGTGGCAATTTAACAGATCTATTAAGTAAAAATAAATACCTATAAAGTAAAAATAAATACCTATAATGACACTTTCATTATTTTTTTTGGGGGGTCCGGTCCTGGGGCCTGAACTCTGGGCCTGGGCACTGTCCCTCAGCTCTTCAGCTCAAGGCTAGCGCTCTACCACTTGAGCCACAGCGCCACTTCCGGCTTTTTTTTTCTTTTTGCTTTTGTGGTGCTGAGGAATCGAACCCAGGGCCTTGAGCATGCAAGGCAAGCGCTCTACCACTGAGCCACCTTCCCAGCCCTGACACTTTCATTATTGTGCTTGTTAGATTATATCTTTTTTCTTAACTGTCTCCTCTTCTAAATTGTGAGTAACTAGAGTATGGTGAGGCAGGTGCTACACCAATGAGCTACATTCCCAGCCTTAAAGTGAAAACCTTTTGCCATCAAAGGACATTATCATGCACATGAAAAACAGCTTAGAAAATGGAAGAAAATATTTGTAAATAATATATCTGAAAAGGGTCTAGTATTCATGAGTACTAGGAGTCATGAACATACAAAGATCATTTATAGCACAACAATTAAAAAACAAGCAAAGAACATTCCTAGACATTTCTCTAAAGAATAAGCAATAAGCCCATGAAAAGAAGCTCAACCTCATTAGTCATTAGGGAAAGGCAAACCAAATCCAAGGTGAGATACTACTTCACACCAACAGAATGGTCACTTGAAAAACAAAAACATAGCTGGGCACGGGTGGCTCATGCCTGTAATCCTAGCTACTCAGGAGGCTGAGATCTGAGGATCATGATTCAAAGCTACCCCAGGCAGGAAAGTCTGTGAGACTGTTATCTCCAATAAACCACTAGAAAACCAGAAGCAGCACTGTGGCTTAAGTGGTAGAGCACTCACCTTGAACTGTAGAATGCAGGGACAGTGCCCAAGCCCAGAGTTCAAGCCCCACGACCAACAACAACAACAAAATAAATAAATAAATCAAATAAAAATGATATATTGGCAAATATCAGGAGAAATTAAAACTCTCACTCTTGGCTAGAAGGAATAAAAAGTAATGCAGACCACTGTGAAAAACAATTTAGTGTTTCCTCAGTCAATTAAATTGAAAAATCACTATATGATCCAGTAATAAGAATCTCAGCCAGATGCCAGTGGCTCATGCCTGTAATCCTAGCTACTCAGGAGACTGAGAACTGAGGATTGTGGTTCCCAAAGCCAGCCCAGGCAGGAAAGTTCATAGCCTCTTATCTGCAATTATCCACCAGAAAACCAGAAGTGGTACAATGGTTCAAAATGATAGAGCACCAGCTTTGAGTGAAAAAGCGCAAGGATAGCACCTAGGCCCCGAGTTCAAGCCCCATGACTCACTTAAAAAAAAAAAGTCTCATGGACTTTCTTGCTGAAAAGAGCTGCCAGGAAAGCTCAGATCTTAGCCACAAAGTAGCTAGAGTTATAGGTGTGAGCCTAAAGGAAATATTTCTTGAAGCAAAAATATTTAAATTTCTTGAGCCCCAACTCTGCTCCAGGCATGATCACTTTGTCTTTTTTTTTTTTTATTAAAAAACATTTATTTTGTGCCAGTACTGGGGCTTGGATGCAGGGCCTAGGCACTGTCCCTTACCTTTTTTTGCTCAAGGGTAACCTTCTACCATTTGAGCTACATTCTACTTCCACATATGACATTTTAAAGGAAGAAATGATAAGATTTGGTGACAAGTTAGAAGCTTAATTTGTCATTTCAACCAAAAGTTGAATTGAGCAGTAACCAAATTCACAAAACTTAATTATAAACCAGGATGCTACTTCA
Organism: Dipodomys ordii; assembly: GCF_000151885.1. Taxonomy (NCBI): domain Eukaryota; kingdom Metazoa; phylum Chordata; class Mammalia; order Rodentia; family Heteromyidae; genus Dipodomys; species Dipodomys ordii. The sequence continues at coordinate 3,472,625 of NW_012267266.1, forward strand.
TTGCATTATTATAGCATGTATTACCTGCTTATTTGGAAATGGAAATCCATTGGCTAGCATACTCCTTGGTTACCAATTACCCAATCACTAGAAAGTTAACTGGTAACTGAGTATCTGAGAACAGGAAGGCTCTACACTGTATATTTAAAAGACTTTTTTTCAAGCCCTGAAGGACTGAGTCATCTTTCTTTCCTGAACCTGTCACCCAGATTTCAAGGTTTGCAACATCTAGTTAGGTGTCATTTCTTTCAGACAGTGCTGGAGGCATGTCAACATAGACTTATTTCAGTTTTATTGCACTTGGATTTGTTATTTATAATACCAGTTTTCATTATCTGGGCTCAAACTCACTTTGAAACCTGTAGTGCCTCATCCACCAATTGGTTGCTCTGGAGAAAATGCTGTGCAACATTGTCATCTGGATACTCTTTTCCTTTCCTTCATTTTTTTCCAGCTCCCAAAGGGGCTGAAGGAAGTGCAACAACCCTCCTCTTTCTACTTTTAATTGGTTCTTCAGCCACCTTGTCTTAAATGGAGAATTCAGCCATCTGGAACCACCAGGCTTTTTAGGCTGAAGTGGTGACTGGGATGAGAGAGAGAAAGGGAGGCGGGGAGAGGAAAGAGGGAGAGGGAGAGGGGGAAAGTAGTTTTAGTGACTCTTTGGCTTAAATTTCTGAAGAGTGGTAAAGAAAGGGGGTGGCTCTTTCAGTCATGAAAGATTGTGTTCTCCAATGCTGAACCTATAAATATTAAATGGCAGTTTTGTGGTGGTAAATGCCACCCAACTACATTGCTTTTAAAACTACACCTAACCCTGGCAAATATAATTTCAGCTCTTTTCTCACACTGTGCTATTCCTTTTACTTACTCTATACTTTGACAGAGGAAGAATGGAACAAGCTTCATTTTGATTCATGAATGTTGTTTTTATTCTAAATGCCCCATGTGAGGAGAATGCAAATGGACACAAGACATATGCAAATTTACTTGCATACTCAGAGAAGGCAAATGAGGCTTAGTTCTTCTTGGGATTTAAGTTGATCCGACTCCCTGGGTGAGAAGGCTAAGGAAAGAGGTGTCTGTAACTGAATTACAGAGAACTGTCATGTTTGAGAAGGGAGAAGGATGTTGGCTGCCATACAGCTCCCAGCATTCCAGAACCTGCACATAAAAGTTAGTGCAGCTGCCAGGCAAGAGAAGGCACTCAATGAAAGTCCCGCCTTCACTGGCACAGGAGTGAGTGCCCAAGGCCCAGTGTGCACTCAGTGAGCTAAAATTGAATCTTCAACTTCTCTGCTTGAGGTCTTGACCCACAATACCTACAGAAATCTTTTTGTTTCTATTTATTTGTTTACTTTTGGGGGCTAGTATTGGAGCTTGAACTCAGGGTTTGAGTGCTATTCCTTAGCTTTTTCAGTCAAGATTGGCACGCTACCACTTGAGCCTCAGCTCCACTTCCAGCTTTTTGGTGGTCAATTGGACATGAGTCTCATGGATTTCCCTGCCTAGGCTGGCTTCCAACCATGATCCTCAGATCTCAGCTTCCTAAGTGGCTAGGATTAAAGGCATGAGCCACCAGTGGCCAGCCCCTGAAGAAATCTTTAAACCATTGATTATGCCTTCCTGCTCCCTGCTTCTTTTCTTTACATTCTAGGCTAGGACTAGAGTGAAATAAGGCACAAAATTTATGGGGAGCCAAAATCAAGCTCAGTAACTGAAATGAGAAAAAGTACTTGGGTCTGAACTTAGGGTCCTACGATGCTAGGCTGATGCTTTACCACTTGAGCCATGCTCCCAACCTGGCTTTTTGCTGGAGATGGAGTCTTTTTTCTGCCTACCCTGCTCTCAAACTGCAATCCTCCAAATCTCAGCCTCCTGAGAAATTAAGATCACAGATTTGAGCTGCTGACACTTAGCTACCGCAATATTTTTTCAATTAGACTTGACCCTGGTTCCAGTCTGCAAAGTTGGTGTCTAGTAGCAGTCACCAATTTGATATTTCACATTGTTGCAATACAATTGTTTAACTTGGTTACTGAGTTTTTGGTGCTTCCATTCATTTGATGCCTGAAGTGAAGGCCTTACTCACCAGACTGGATCTGGATTTTTACCACTTCCTCCACCCCCACTCCAACCCTTCCCAGTACTGGGATTAGAACTCTGAGTCTTCCTCTTGCTAGGTAGGCACGCTACCACTTAAGCCATATCTCTTGCACTTTTTGCTTTAGCTATTTTATATTTTTGAATGGAGTCTCATGTTTACATTCCTTCACCTTTTTGTGCTTCCTGAATAGCTGGAATGAGAGGTATATACTACCATATCCAGTTTGTTTATTAGTTGAGATGGGGGGGGGTCTCAAATTTTTTTTTTGCCCAGACTAGCCTCAAATTTTGATCCTCTCAATTGTGATAATCCCCCAAAATTCAAGGTATCTGAGTTACTATTCACTAGCAGAAAAGTTCCTTCTATTGTCTGGCCTCAGTCCCTCCTGCTGCCAGAAATTTACTTTCTCCCCTGAGCCCCTTTTCTTTGGAAAAGAAGGCTATCCATGAGAACAAAAGTGTAAAATCAGAAAACAGAACAAAATTATTGATAAAGGGCAAAAGCTCTTGGTAAAGGAAAACTCCAGGCTAAGGTTGACCATCCTTGCTAAAAAGCAAAAGAACATCTCTCCCTCTCTCAGGCTTCCCAGGCTGACATCTTTGCTGTTTATTCCAAACTTTGCTAAACTGCAAACAGCCTCGAGAGTTATCATGGGTTAAACTGAACTACTATGTCAAGTCAGAAGCTTACCCCCACTCAAGGTTGTATTTTGACACTGTAATCCAAGCATATGTTTTGACTTTTTGTAATCAAGTATCAATAGTGTCAATAACATGAATAGTACTGGACATGCTAAGTCAAGATTATGTTTTGCCTATGCTCTTGTGACTCAGGCTATGTTTTGTTTCTATAACTTTGCTTGCTTGCTTTGGTAAACATCACCTATGTGGAACCCCTTCCTTTAAAAATCCCCTATGAAAAGCAAATGGGGCTGTTCTCTGAAGCTCAGCAAGCTGGAGACAATGCCACGTGGCTAATAAAAGGCTTCCTGCGAGATTGACTGAGTGCTGGTGATTCCTTTAGCCAATTGTGGGTTTGAGACCCACTGGTCCTGGGAAGCTGTGATACTCCACCAATCTTACAAGTGGCTAGGATTACAGGGGTGAGCCATCACATCTGTTTCAACCCATTCTTTAATTTAAAAAATTAAACATCTATGAGGATTCTGCTTGTGAACACCCTCTTGAATTTAGCTTAATGTAGTGAAGAGATAAGGAGGGTGTGGCAGCTTCTGCACAAATTTATTCACAACTTCTTTTTCCACTTCTTCCTCTTAAACTATTTCCTAGCAAAATCTTATTTTTAATTAAAATTATTAAATTAAAAAAGTGATCTGATGGCTTACACCTATAATCCTAGCTAACTCTGGAGGCAGAGATCTGAGGCTCATGGTTCAAAGCCAGCCCTGGCAAGAAAGTCCAAGAGCCTCTTAACTCCAATTAACCACCAGAAAGCCGGAAGTGACGCTGTGCCTCAAAGTGGTAGAGTGCTAGACTTGAGGAAAAGAGCTCAGGGATAGTACCAGACCCTGAGTTCAAGCCCCATGACTGGCAAAAAAAAAAAAGTTGAGACAAGATTTTGCTATGTATGGAGCTGGGAAGGTGGCTCAGTGATAGAGTGCTTGCCTTGTAGGCATGAGGCCCTAGGTTCAATTCCTCAGCACCACATAAACAGAAAAAGCTGGAAATAGTGCTGTGGCTCAAGTAGTAGAGCGCTTGCCTTGAGCTAAAGAACTGAAGGACAGCAACCAGGCCCAGAGTTCGAGTTCAAGCCTCATGACTGACGCCCCCCCCCCAAAAAAAAGGTTTTGCTATGTATGACCTTAGAGTGATGGTGAGTTTTGATGATGCCTTACCTCCCTTTGAGGGATAGGATTGCAAACATAACCATCATGCTCTGTGCAGAGCTGCCTTAATTGTTCTTTCCTGTCCTCTTGTTGTTTAACTTCTTTTGTTCTCTCAAATTTCATAATCCACTTGTTTGAATTCTGACTTCTGAACTTGACAGCTTGGTCTATCATCTCAAAAAGTCTTTTGATTTCTACAGTGATTTTAGACAAGTAGGAGCAAAGAGCAATTTGCACTGCTTCTAGCAAGTTCTTATGCCTAAGTCTTGTCAAATCGGTGCTGGAAAGGTGGCTCAGTGGTAGAATGCTTGCCTTGCATGCATGAGGCCCTGGGTTCGATTCCTCAGCACCACATAAGCAGAAAAAGCTGGAAGTGGGGCTGAGGCTCAAGTGGTAGAGCACTAATCTACAGCTGAAGAGCTGAGGGACAGTGCCCAGGCCCAGAGTTCAGGCCCCACGACCGACAAAAACAAAAACTAAGTCCTGTCAATGCCCAGGTAGACTAAGATGCTCCCTTAGGAGAAGGGATATTGTGGATATGCCATGACAGAAACAGGCCAGGTGTCCCCAACACTGAGGTCCTTCCTCCTGTGTTATGTTTGATATAAGAGGATTTATTCATGTTCTTTATTTCAGCCTGCCTTGAAATTTATAGGCTGTTCTAGCTTTGTGCTACAGTGGAGTAAAACCATGAGAATTTTAGAATTATGTACAACCAACTGTCCATAACCAATAAGAGCAAGAGAGAGAAGAGGGGGAAAGAGAATTTAAATACAAATACCCAAGATAAACTTCAGCCATTCTACTAGATAAGCATACATCCCAGAGTGAGAACACAATGTAAATCTATTCTTTCTTTATAAACCTGTGTCCCTGGAAATGTGCTTCATGGGTAATTTAAAGGAATCTGAGGGTAACTTGTCCACAGCTGGTTTCCTCCCCCCCCCTTACATATTGATTTGGGATCCACCTCCACTAGATACCAATCCATTGTATAGTGAAGTGTCATTGTTGCTATGGAGTTTCCTAAGAGCATGTTTCAATTGTTGACCACATTTGAATTATCTTCACTTGACTATATTGACCTTTTGTGAATGATAATGTGAAGTCATAACTATTACACAGCGTTATCCGTAAGCTTTTCTCTTCAAGATTTGCAGACAGATCAAGGAACACCATGGGCTCTGCTCTGAAGACAGAGTTCTGGGGTTCAACTTCCAGCTTTGTCACTTATTGAATGACCTTGTACCAATGAGTTAGCAGGCCCCAGCTTTTCTCAACTGTGAAACAGGGGTGATAATATCATTCTCAAATGGCTATTGGAAAGATGAGATGAAATAATGCAGATCAGGTACTTAGCTTAGTGCCTGATATTTAGTAGGTTCTCAATACACATTAGCTTACGTATTATGTTAGGTGTGAGGTTGTATGCTGCAGAGTAAGTCTGCAGTTTGGGATTTGGTCACTAAAAATGGTGACCATAATAGTAAGGTCCAAACAGCCTTTCTTCTAACAGACATGCAGTCAGCATGGAATTCTAGATAGTTAGGGATTTTTCCATAATAATATGTTTAGTGAACTTACTGACTGAACAATTACTAACTGCATGGATCACAAAGCAGAAGTGTTACAGTTAGGGCCTACTGTTAAGATATAGACTCACATAAACTTTAAGTTCCCTTTTAAATTTTACTGTCATTGATAGCTTTTTACTTCCTGGTTCTGTTTCCTTATGTTAACAGGACATTATTCTCCTTCTCTCCTAAATAAGCTTGCTTGGTTTCTTTCACACATCATCTTTGACACTAGGGTCAAAGGTCTTTTCGAATTGAAAAATAGACCCAGCTAGCAGTTTTGTCCTTATTTTCAGTTTTCTGAGTCTGGTTGCTGCTAGTCTTCATTCCATCAGATTTCTTAGGGGAGGAGGAAAGTCCCATTACCCTTCCAATGATCTTGTTTCTCTTTTCTTCTGGACAAAATAATAGAGGGAAAGATAGTGAGGGATTTGTTACTCTACTGTACTCAGCTTTCTTCTAATCAGGCGTTTCCTTGGTAGTTGGGTCTATAGCCTTAAGCTGAGAAATCCCCTGGTTTCTATCTATCACTCTTTTCATTTATTTATTATTTATTTATTTATTATTGTGAGAATACCATACAGAGGAGTTACAATTACATGGGCAAGATAATGAGTACATTTCTTATCAAGCATTGTTGCCTCCTCCTTGTTTCCTCTTCCCCTCCCCCTCTCCATACTCCCCCCACCTCCCCTTACCCGACCCCCCCCACCAAAGTTGTGAAGTTCGTTTTTTGACATAACAACTTGTACATCTCATTGTTGCAATGGGTCTACCTGTATCCCTAGTTAATCCCTCCACAAATTATACCAACATCAAATACAGTGAAAGCAGGGGTCATACCATGGGGGAGGGACATACAAAGCAACATAAAAATCATCTTATAAATATGTTAGAGACAATTGCATAAAAGAAAAAAAAACACTTGAATACTTATCTTGGGGTTCATTCCCCTAACATCAACCTATCTGACCTTTTCTGCTTGACTCAGACATATACTAGTTATTGCAAATAAGGGAAACCATGGGACCTATGTTTCTTTGGACCTGGCTTACTTCAAGGACATAGCTAGCAAGATCAATAGAAAGCCCACGGATTGGGAGAAGATCTTCACTAGCTATACAACGGACAAGGGTCTCATATCTAAAATATACCTGGAATTCAAAAAATTAAATCCCCCAAAACAAATCTTCAAAGAAACAACTGCCCAATAAATAAGTGGGCTAAAGACTTACAGAGAAACTTCTCTGAAGAGGAAAGAAGGATGGCCAATATCACTCTTTTCTAACCAGTGCTTCATATCATATCATACCTGGTCTCCAGAGGAGGACTGGCAAACTACAATTCATACTTTTTTTTTAAACCAGTGCTGGGACTTGAACTCTGGGCCTACACTGTCCCTGAGCCTCTTCTGCTCAAGGCTAACATTCTACCATTTGAGCCACAGTGCCACTTCTGCCTTTTTCTGTGTATGTGGTACTGAGGAATCGAACCCAGGGCTTCATGCATGAAAGGCAAGCACTCTACCACCAAGCCACATTCCAGCCCAACAATCCATACTTCTATATATAAAGTTTTATTGCAATTAGGCTATGCCTGTTTGTTTACCTCTTGTCTATGGCTGCGTGGCACAAGTGATCCAAGGGCCAGCACAGAGGGAGAACCATTTTTGATGATCTAGTTGCAAAAGTGACATAGCCTCATTTATACCAAATTGTACTTGTTAAAAGGAAGTTACTAGTCTAGCACATACTAAAGTAAAGAAGTTAAACCTTACCTTTTTAATTAAAAAAAAATCTGTGTTGGGGTTGGGAAGGTGGCTCAGTGGTAGAGTGCTTGCCTTGCATGCATGAGGCCCTGGGTTCAATTCCTCAGCACCACATAAGCAGAAAAAAAAAGCCGGAAGTGGCGAGTGTGGCTCAAGTGGTAGAGTGCTAGCCTGGAGCTGAAGAGCTGAGGGGCAGCGTCCAGGCCCAGAGTTCAGGCCCCACAACTGGACCACCTCCCCCCCAAAAAAAGAAAAAAAATCTGTGCCATTTCTGGGGTTTGGGCACTGTCCTGGAGCTTCATTTTGCTCAAGGGTAGACTACTACTTGAGTCACAGCTTCCAGCTTTTTGGGTAGTGTAGTGGAAATAAGAATCTAACAGTGTTTCTTGCCTGGGCTGGCTTTGAACCTCAATCACATTTCAGCCTCCTGAGTAGCTAGGATTGCAGGTGTGAACCACCAGAACCTAGCTAAAACCTTACTTTTTAAAGAAGGAATGTTAGAATTTATCAACATGTTATTTATTTATACTAGTTTAATTTTTTTTAATCCAGTGATTGATCTTACCTAAGCTTCAGTTTCTCCATTTGTAAACTGGGGATGGGAAAGTTTTTGTTGTTGTTTTTGTCGGTCATGAGTTTGAACTCAAGAGTTTGGGCGTTATCCCTTTTTTTGCTTAAGGATAGCACTGTACCACTTTGAGCCATAGCATCACTTCTGTTTTTCAGGTGGTTAAATGGAGACAAGAGTCTCACAGACTTTCCTGCCTGGGCTGGCTTTGAACCTTGATTCTAGATCTCAGCTTCCTGAGTAGCTAAGATTACAGGCATGAGCCATCAGTGCCTCGCATGAAGGTGTTTCCTACAGGATTTATTTTCTCCCTTCTTTCCTTCCTTTCTTCCTCCTTTTCTTCCTCCCGTTCTTCTTCCCTTTCTTCCTTTCTTCCTCCTTCCTGTCCTTCCTTCCTTTCTTCCTTCTTTTTGTGCCAGTACTGGGGCTTGAACTAGGGCTTCTAGCTCTTGCTCACCATCTACTCATGGCTGGCATCCTACCACTTGACCCAGACCTCCAGTTCTGGCTCTTTGCTGGTTAGTTGAAGATAGAGCCTCAGATCTGTCTGCCTAGTGTACCTCCAAACTGCAATTCTCAGATCTCAGCTTCCTGAATAGCTAGGACTATATAGGTGTTCTTTACAAGAGTTTATAATTTTTCTTTTGGTATTGGGAATTGAATCCTGGGACTTGCTCATGCTAAGAATTCCCTTGCTAAGCACATTCCCTTGCTGACACTGATTTACACCCCAGCCTAGGTTGTTAATAAGTAAATATTTATTAAATATAAGTTCATTTATACAAATTGTACATCTTAGAATATTTCTTTTTATTTTTCTTTCAGCACTTAACCAAGGTTCTGGGAATGCATTTGCTATTTATTTAATACTTACTCATTATTTCATGGGTTCAGAGTATTCCATTATATTCTTATTCTCTATTATTTAACCAATTATTTCTGGTCTTTCTTAGTTCAAAGAGACTGCACTTATTATATTTATACACACATATTTAGACACATATGAATATATTTTAGAAGAGATTCCTAGAAATATAAGTGCTGAGCCAAGATTATGAAAACCCTTAGTCTGGCAAAGAGTTTCAAATTAAAGTTAATGTTCTATTTATTTCATGTGTGAACAATATCTCAAAACAAAAGAACAATATGTTTTGAACTTTATTTAAATGCTATCTTTATAGAACCTAGTATGTTTTTCTACAAAATTAATACAATTGAATATATATATATATATATATATATATATATATTCCAGAACACAGTATAGAAACAACCATGTATTATATTTTAAAAATCTTTTTTTTTGGTCAGTCCTGGGGCTTGAACTCTGGGCCTGGGCGCTGTCCCTGAGCTCTTCAGCTCAAGGCAAGCAGTCCACCACTTGATCCACAGTGCTGCTTCCTGTATAAAAAATTCTTATCCACAAGACGCCCATAGCTCATAGCTATAATCTTAAGTAGTGAAGAGGCTGAGATATGAGGAGCATGATTCAAAGCCAGCATGGGAAGCCAAACCCAAGAGACATTTATCTCCATTTAACCAGCAAAAAGCCAGAAGCTGAAGCATGGCTCAATTGGTAGAAGGCCAACCTTATGTGAGAAAGCCAAATGAGAGCTCAAGATCCTGATTGCAAACCTCAGTACTGAAACATGTGTGTACACATGTGCACACTCACACACATTTTCTAACCCAAAGTATTTATTTAAAATATAAATATATTCAGTATGCACCCCCACTTTATCTCTCTACCATGCTGTGATATATGGAAAAAGCCAAATGATTGGCCTTGCATCAGAGCATCAAGAAAGGTTTCTAAAAGGACAGCTGTTGTGAAAGGCAGAAGGGACTAATACTAAGATAACTATGAAATAAGTGCTACATTCTTTCCTTGCGCTTCCTGTTAAGGTATGTATTTCCAGCTTTCCTTTTACAGGCAAGGAGATGTGCATGCAGAAGTTGCTGGCTTCCTGCTCACATGGCTATTAAGTGATGGTCAAGAACTCAAGTTATTAAAATACCAAAGCCCTTCTACTCTGTAATACTGCCTCCCAATATGCTCAGAATACACTGGTATCCAAGAGAGATCTAGAAGACTCCAGGGCACAGACTTTGCTCACTAGCCTTATGGCGCTAATAAGTCAGTAAATTTTTCTGTCATTTCTCTCATTTGTTATGTCTAAGATTAAGGAGGCAGGAGCTGTCTATCAGAAGCAGAAGACTTAGCATGCACAAAGGAGGTCAGGAAAAGAAAAGATGGGATAAAAGGCTTCAGTTCTCTTGACATAGAGCTGAGAGAAATGCAGTGATTCAATGTAGCCATATTTTTGGTCATTATGCTAATTAAAAGAAAAGGGAAAAGAAAAGAGAATACAGATAGAAAGAAAAGGATGGTAGTTGTGGGAGAACACTTGAGAAAAGTGAAAGTATGTGTTAATTATAGGCCCACTGAGACAAAAAACAAAGGGAAACCTTGCTTCTCTTCTTCTCATCTTACTTTCGAGGAGAAAAATCTGCTTTCCTTTATGTTAGTTTCTTTGCCAAAGAAATAGTAGAAACAAACTTGGTGATTCTAGTATCTACTTCTCTCCCCATTCTAGGAGATTGTGTCTGGGTTATATTTCTTCCTATTACATAGCATATATAATAAATATTATGATATAATGAAAAAACATAAATTATGTTCATTAGGAATACAAAATTCATAGTAAAATTATTCAGATTATCCTGAAATTTCTACCATTGGAAATATAAGTTTTGAGATACTAATGTTGTCTGTGATTGCTGGTGGCTCATCCTGGTGATTCAGGAGGCTGAGATCTGAGGATCAAGGTTTGAAGTCAGCCTGGGCAAGAAAGTCTGTGAAACTGCTATCTACAATTAACCACCAAAAAGCTGGAGGTAAAGCTGTGGCTCAAATGATAGAGTGCCAGCCTTGAACAGAAAGCTAAGAGACTGTCTACACCCTGAGATCAAGCCCTAACACACACACACACACACACACACACACACACACACACACACGACTATGATGTCATTGAACAAAAAATGATAGGTCATTTAAGGGATAATTCATCAACTGTGAATAATAGAATGAGGTGTGTGTGTGTGTGTGTGTGTGTGTGTGTGTGTGTGTGTACCTACAGCCTGAATTAGAATGGCAAAAATTGAATTTTTAAAGAAACTCTTGTCTACGTGACATTAAATAACAATTTAAGTAATTTCTAAGAGAATAATATACAACTTAGACCAGCTTTTTGGGAGTGATTAAAGTTCATAAGAGGTTAAATAATTTTTAGAAGAAAGGGTTCATTGCAACAATGAGATGTACAAGTCGTTATGTGGAAAAACAAACTTTACAACTTTGGTGGGGGAGAGGAGGGTTGGGTGAGGGGGGGACAAGGGGAAGATGGGAAGGAATGGGAAGGAGAAACAAAGGAGGAGGCTACAATGCTTGATAAGAAATGCACTCATTATCTTGCCCATGTAATTGTAACCCCTCTGTACAGTATTTTCACAATAAAAAAATAAAAATTAAAAAAAAGAAAGGGTTCATCAGAGATTTTAAATGCCAGAAGGAAGTAGAGGAAAATTAGTCTAGAAAGTAGTATGAGAATTAGCATGTAAGAGGTTTTTTGGTGACATCAAGAGGTTAGTTTTGGTAGTGTGGGATGAATGGAACATTTCAGGGATGTAAGAAATGACTAGTAGTAAGGAAATGGAGGCTTCTGGAAGTTATCCATTCCAGATATATGGCAGGAAAATGAAGAAGGAAAAGAACAGTAACAATATGAGGAGGATAAAGTACATGGAGATTTTTACCCCCTAAAAATGAGAGAATTCTGCAAGATGAAAGGCAGAGGAAGAAAATTGTATTGGATAGGGATAGGAAAGAGAAACATCAAAAGGCTAGGTACAGGGCTAAAGGCATAGCTCAAGTGACAGAGCACTTGTCTCTCAAATGTATAGTCCTGAGTTCAAAACCCAATGCTACCAATTTGGGAGTGGACAGAAAAGGAAAAATTATGAAATTGGACTTTAAAAA
>NW_012267266.1:3485561-3489723 GCF_000151885.1 Dipodomys ordii
GGGAGGATGGGAAGGGATGGGAAGGGGAAACAAAGGAGGAGGCTACAGTGCTTGATAAGAAATGTACTCATTATCTTGCCCATGTAATTGTAAACCCTCCGTACAGTATTTTCACAATAAAAAAATTAAAAAATTCCAGTAATGAAAAAAGGGAAAATATTTGAAGAAATATTACCCAAAATAAAATGACAAGTGCATGCAAATTTGCTCAACATCATTTTGGTCATTAGGAAAATGCAATTAAGATAACAATGAGATACCACTATATGCCTATTAGAATAGTCATATATATACATATACATGAAAAAATACCATTTTAATGTCAAATGTTGGTGAGGTTTCTGGCCTCAGCCTTGGATCCTGATGCCAGTCCTTGGATGTGGAACTGTACAGCAGGGTCACCATGCAGGAGATCCCATCCTTCATAGCCTTCTGTGAGTTCCTCAGTTGATCCTCACTGACTCAATGAAATCCTTAAGGGAGAATTCTCCTATACTTTGCACAGAATCTCACAGCACCTACCGAATTTACAGCAATGCTTGGTTTATTTACATTTAAAACATGAACTAGAATTCTCTTATATATTGCTGGTGGGAATGCAAAATGGTACAATCACTTTGGCCCCCAGATAGGAAATTCCTAGAAAGCTAGACATAATTCTACTCTATGATCCAACAATCCTACCCCTAAGTATTCAATGGAAATAACAAGTAATACCTACACAAAAGCCTGCATGGGGATATTTGTGGCAACTTTATATTTTTCTCCAAATGGAAATATGCCAAATGTTCATCAATTGGTGGGGAATAATAAAAAGGAACAAACTGCCAGGCACTGGTGGCTCACACCTGTAATCCTAGCTACTCTAGAGGCTGAGAGCTGAGGATCACAGTTCAAAGACAGCCTGGACAAGAAAGGCTGTGAGACGCCTATCTCCAATAAACCACTCAGAAACCGGAAGTGGCATTGTGGCTCAATGGTAGAGCACTAGCCTTGAGCTGAAAAGCTGAGGGACAGCGCCCAGGCCCAGAGTTCAAGCCCCACGACCGACCCCCCCCCAAAAAAAGGGAACAAACTACCAATACTTTCAACAATAACTCTAAGAAGTATTATATTGCTGGGCATGGTGGCACACACCCATAATCCCAACACTTGGGAAGCTGAGATAGAAGGTACTGTTGGTACTGAGTATTGAAACTCAAAGCCTTACCCAAAGCCTTACCCATTCTCTGTCACCTGAGCTATATTCCCAGTTATCTGTCTATCTGTCTGTCTGTCTACCTATGTACTTACCTATCTATCTATCTACCTATCTATCCATCCATCTATCTATCTCTTATATAAATTAATTTTTTATACCGGTTCTGTCTATGTAGCCTAGGCAGGCCTTGAACTCTCTTCTGCTGCCTTAGCCCCCTGAGTTTTGAGAATAGGGATATGTAGCACTACATCTAGCATTTTGAAACTATGTTGAACTTTTCCTTGTACCTGCTCTCCTCTCCTCATAGAATTTGATATTAAAATGTGTAGGTCCTTTTTTAAAAAAATGTTACTCACATATGCTTTTTCATTCTCACTGATTTTCTTTCAGGGCAAAGAGACAGGCACTACATAAGGAACCACACATTCAAATATGTAATTGCCACTTGTGCTAAGTACCATGGAGGAAATAGACTGGGGCTGTTTTATAGCATTATGAGATGGCAAAGGGCCTGATCTATAGAGGGTAATAAAAAAACTTCATTGAGAAGATTACATTTTAAGTTTAGAAGAATGAGAGAAAGCCAACGATCGAAAGAAGACCATAATGAGTTGTAATGAGTTGAAGGGGAAAAAACATGAGAAGATTTTGGGATGGGAAAGAAACTGGTATCAATTATGTTCTGTTCAAGGAACTGAGCAAAGTGATTTTAGCCTAAAGGCAGTGGACAATGGGAAGGTAACCTGAGAGGAGATTGGAGCAGGAGTAGGTATGAGCTGTGTATGAGTTGTACACTATGGTAAAGGTTTTAGATATTATTCTTTTCTTTTTTCTTTGTTCTGGTATTGGGGTTTGAACTCAGGGACTCAAGTTCTTACTTGGCTTTTTTCACTCAAGGCTGCTGTTCTTGTCTCCTGAGATAGCTTTGAACTTTGATCCTCAGATCTCAGACTCCTAGGATTAAGGCATGAGTTTGGAGTGTGTGTGTGTGTGTGTTTGTGTGTGTGTTTGTGTGTGTGTGTATGCGTGTGTGTGTGTGTATGCGTGTGCGTATGTGCACACGCCAGTCCTGAGGCTTGAACTCAGGGCCTGGGCACTGTCCCTGAGCTTTTTTGTTGAAAGCTAATGCCCTACCACTTGAGCCACAGCTCCACTTCTGTTGATGGCTCATTGAAAATAAGTCTCATAGACTTTCCTGCCCAGGCTGGCTTTGAATTGTGATCCTCACATCTCAGCCTCCTGAGTAGCTAGGATTATAGGTGTGGACCACCAACACTGAGCTTAGAAATTATTTTTTTTCTAGTGTAAAACCACCAGGGGATTTTTATGAAGAGAATAATATAATGCAAGAAGCAATGGTAAGAGAATGGGGAGGTATGGTTCAAATGGTAAAGCACCAGTCTTGAATGAAAAAGTGGAGAGTAAGTGGTCTTGAGTTCAAGCTCCAGTGTGTGTGTGTGTGTGTGCGCGCGCGCGCGCTAGTACTGGGGCTTAAATTATGGTAAACAAGAGAAATTCTTGAGCATAGTTAAAGACACACTAGTTATGAACAACAAAACAATGATATTAGCGCTAAAAGTGAGAATAGGATAAATCTAAAATACTCAATACAGATAATGAGCCAGATGGGAGTGAGAATGATTGGAGATAAAACTTTCTGAGCCCTTTCAAGAAGAGTCCAGATAAACTGATTAATTTTAAATTTTTCTAACAGAAAGTCTGAGCTCTTGGGGTTCTGAAGCTGGAGGCTTGCTTGAGGCCAGGGATTTGAGAACCATCTGGACACAGGGAGACCATAGGGAGATCTCATCTACAAAACCCAACCCAACCCAAACCAAACAAAGCAAAACCTCCAATCTTAAAAAAAAAAACTAAACCTTTATAAGTACTTCAATAAAACTATTCTCATAGTATCTTTCCTGTGGTTTTGAGAGAATACCTTAAACTGAATGATTTATATTACATTTATTGAGCTTTGGTGGCAAAGAATGGGAAGTTCAAGTAGGATTGGGGCTCTTTGTGCTGCTCTATTATCCTAGGGCAGAAGAACAGAAGGGAAAAGGGGGGGTGAGAATGAGAGAGCAAGAAGAGAGGGAGGAACAGGATTATGTTTAGCTTTTCTAACAAGCATACTGTGGTAATGAACTCACCCAGTCTAATGATATCCACATGGGCCTCATGACAAATGACCTCTTAAAATCTCACTTTTCAATCCTTGCACTGGAGATTACATTTCCAATATATGAACTCTAGAGGACACTTTCCAATCATAGCAACTCCAAGCTTTTATAAATACATAAGTAAAGTTAAAGAAAGGAATAAATAAAACTAAGTCCAATAAAAACATGCAAAGACCGTGTATGGGTTGGGGTTAGCATTATAAATAAAAAGCGTAATAGAATTGTAGAAACAAGTCCACTATGTTAGTAATTTCAGTATATAAGTAGACTAAATTTGTGAGTTAAAAGTCAGAGCTTCTCAGATTAGAAACAAATATAGCTCTCTCTCTCTCTTTCTATATATATATTTTTTTTAATTTTTAATTTTTTTGTCAGTCGTGGGGCTTGAACTGGGCCTGGCCATTATCCCTGAGCTCCTCAGTTCAAGGTGAGCACTCTACCACTTGAGCCACAGCACCACTTCTGGTTTTCTGGTGGTTTATTGGAGATAAAAGTCTCCTGACCAGGGCTGGCTTTGAACCGCAATCCTCAGATCTCAACCTCCTGGGTAACTAGGATTGCAGCCACCGGTGCCTGGCAGCTATATACTTTTAACCATAAACATAGCTAAAACATAAAGGAAGTAAATGGAAAAGTACATGGTGGGCAAATGTTATCCAAAAGAATATTAGCATAGACATAGTAAAGCCAGACAAATGAAGTTTTAATTTAAAATTTTTTTTTAGGAATGGTGTGTGTGTGTGTGTGTGTGTGTGTGTGTGTGTGTGTGTGTGTGTGTCTA
>NW_012267266.1:3491843-3621922 GCF_000151885.1 Dipodomys ordii
CTTTCCTGCCTGGGCTGGCTTTGAACTGTGATCCTCAGATCTCAGCCTCCTGAGTAGCTAGGATTACAGGCATGAGCCACCAGTGCCCGGTGACATCAATATTTTTTAATATGATTCTCTTACCTTTTTTTTTAACACACACTTCATCTTCTGTTTGTCTGATATTTTTCTCCTGACGGATGAGTGTATGTGTGAACAGGAATATAGCTTAAGGTATTACATGAAGACCATCTGTCTCTCACAGGTGACATTAATTTTGGTTACCCACTTACAGTAATAAGTCTGTGGGGGCCAGACATTTTACGATGATGCAAGTATCCTATACCTCGCCAAAAATTTCCCTTAGATCTAGCATGTATAAATTATTCTTTTTTTTTTTTAGTTGTGGGGCCTGAACTCTGGGCCTGGGCGCTGTCCCTCAGCTCTTCAGCTCAAGGCTAGTGCTCACCACTTGAGCCACAGCTCCACTACTGGTTTTTTCTGCTTATGTAGTGCTGAGGAATCGAACCCAGGGCCTCATGCATGCAAGGCAAGCACTCTACCACTGAGCCACCTTCCCAGCCCTGTGTAAATTATTCTTACTTGATCTAATCTTTACCATAAAGTTTGCAAAATGATTTTCTAGCTCTGGCACACTGCCCTCCAAAAGTTATTCTCCCAGAGATGCGTTGTAATGATGAGTCTGTCTTCATAGGCATCTTCTTCCATATAGAGACATTTCTTTATGTATTAATGTATTTATTTAATGATGACACTGGGGCTTGAACTTAGGGTATCCCATTCTCATTTGTCTTTTTCTCAAGGCAGGTGCTCCACCATTTGAATCACTTGCCTACTTCCACCTTTTTGCTGGTTAATTGGAGATCAAAATCATGGATTTTACGCCCAGGCTGACTTCAAATTTGATCCTCAGATCTCAGCCTCCAGAGGAGCTAAGATTACAAGTGTGAGCTACTGGCGTTCATATGTTCATATTTCTAATGATAGCTAACCTTACTGGGGTAAGATGGAATCTCAATATTGTTTTGATTTTATATTTCCTTTATCGCCATGGATGTTGAGCATTCCTTCATGTGTTTACTGCCCATTCTTGCTTCTTCTTACTTCTTCTGAAAAGTCTCTATTAGTTCCTTTGCCCATTTATTAATTGGATTATTGATTTTACTCATCCATCTTTTAGTTTTGGGAATGTGTATTTTATTTTTTGTTATGGAGTATACTATAACAGGTATATTCAAACAATTTACTGTATCAAATCAGGGTAATTAGCGTTTCCATCTTCTCAAATACTTATTATTTCCTTCTCCTCCTCCTCCTTCTCCTTCTCTTCCCTTCTTCTTTTTGCCTGTTATGGGGCTTGAAGTCAGGCTTTGGAGCTGTCCATGAGCTCTTTTGCTCAAAGCTAGCTCTCTACCACTTTGTTGCCACAGCTCCTTTTATTGCTTTTGAGTGGTTAATTGGAGATAGGAGTCTCACAGGGACTTTTCTGTCTGGGCTGGCTTCAAACATCGATCCTCAGATCTCAGCCTCCTGAGTGGCTAAGATTACAGGCATGAGCTACCCTGGCACCCTGCTTATTTAGTATTTCTATGTATTGGGAACCTTGGATTCTTGTAGTCATTTCTATTTTCCTTAGAATTTTTTGATTATTTTTATCCCAAGTTTAAGAGATTTTAAAAGTTGATGCATATTATGAGCACTGCATCTTAGTTTCACGTCTTTTGATTTTTTATGGTGTTTTGTGATACAATATTTTAAAAAATTTATAGTCAAACTAAACTTACTTTTTTATTATATTTCTTGCTTTTATATTTCAAATTGCAGTGGCAAAGTCTTTCCTCACAAAAAAGGTAAGGAAGAACTAATCCAAATCTTTTTCTAGTGTAATTTATTAAATTTTTTTGCATTAAAATTTTTGATTCATTTAAAATTTATTCTCATACATGATATGAGGAATGAGTCTCTTTTTCCCCCTCAAATGGCTCAATGATCTTTTTATAAAGCATAGAAGATAATTCTCTGAAATGTTTATAATAAATGGTTTTAGATTCTTGGATATAAATATCTTCAGTTTACTTGTTTCATTTTCTATTTTCTTCTTTTATTTGTTTTTAAACTTTGTTTTCAGGGGAAAAATTATACATTGTATTTATAAAGTGCTTTGTTAAATGATACCTTTGTACAACTACTTAAAGATAATAAAAAATTTTAAATAATAAAAGAAAATAGCTGGAAGGGGACTGGGAAAGACAAAAGGAGAGGGTGATGGGGTGAGTATAAACAAAGAACTTTATATGCATGTATTGAAAATAGAATAATGAAACCCATTAGAATTGGCTAAAATGAAATGGAAACAAGAGGGTTTTTTCCTTTGTTTTTGTTTCCTTTTAATCTTGTTAGTTCATTTATGTGTCTTTGGGAAGGTGGGGGGAGGGCACAGAAATGGAGGAATAAAGGAACAAGGCAGTGGTGCTCACTAGACACTGTGCTGAAAATGAACTATATTATGTGTGTGTGTTGTGGGGGGGGACCGGAAGGAAGAACTGGGAGGGAACTAGGGAAAGGATGACATTGTCAGAAAAGAAATGTACTCTTTATCTGACTTATATAACTGTAACTCTTCTGTACATCACCTTTGTAATAACAATAAAAATAAAGAAAGTGCTTAAAATGAGGGAGCAAAAAAGCAACAGAAGTGAATTTGATCAAACTACATTACATGCATGTGTAGAAAATCACAACAAAACCCCAATGTATAGTTAGAATATGTTACAACAACAACAAAAACAAAGAAATAGCTGTGGCAAGCACTGGCATTTTAAAATCATTAACATTAATGAGACCCATTAATTTTGCTTTCCTCCTCAGAGCTGATGGCACCTCCAGGGCTTACAGGGCAGTTAAGAGCTTCATTTATATCTTTATGTGTTACTTCTGTTTTCAGAAATGTGAATATTTTCTCCTCAATTAGATGGTAAATATCTTAAGACAAAAACTACTGGTTAAATGAAGGGACCACACATCTTGGAAGTGGACCTATACTTCCAAGTGATGTTTTCTGATTTTTATTTGAGTACATATTAAGATTATTTTTATGCAACACTGAATAGTTCATTGATTCTAACAGTATTGTGTATAAATTAGATGCTTATTAGTTGATTTAGATATTCCAGCCTAAGACAAAATGGATATTGACTGTAAACAAGCTTTGTACATATTCCAGTCATTATAGGGAAATTATACATTAATCAACATAATTTTACAAATGAGAATATGGAGATCTACAAAGTGGTAGAAGCCAGGCATCAGTGGCTTGTACCTGTAATCCTAGACACTCGGGAAGCTTAGATCTGAAGGCTGAGGTGCAAAGCCAGCCTAGCCAGTCAAAACCTGAGACTCTTATCTCTAGTTAACCAGCAAAAAGCCACAAGGTGGGGTGTGGTTCAAGTGGTAGAGTGCCAGCTATGAGAAAAAGCTATGAGAGTGTGGGGCCCTGAGTTCAAGCCCCAATATGGGCACAAAAAAATTGAGAGAAGTAGTTTAAATAGCTTTAAATTTTGATTCCTAACTGGCTACAAAAGAAATTTAAATTTGCTTATAGTTTGCTTTATAAAAAATGCATCTTAGAAAAATTTGTATAGATAATTTTTAATTAGTTGTATAATAATTTCAAAGCTGGCTAATTGATGATTAATAAAATATAAGTGAATGTATTCGTGCATAAAACTTCAAATGCATACACACAGTCTACCACCAGAAATAGACTGCTTCTTCCCCTCCTACAAATCTAACTCAAAGTTTATGTTTAGTTTATACCTTCTCTCCAAGATTTTCACTGCTATGTCTTCAAAGATGATATTACCTAGGAAGAATTTTAGGGAGGTAGACTTGCAGTGTGATTTATCCAGGAACCTGTCCTCCTTCTGGAATACCACCTTGCGGTTATCTTCACCTCAAGTCTTCTTGGTGAATTCCAGTTCATTTGGAAACCTTAATTCATCATTACCTCTTCCTTTGTGATATATTTCTGGATGAAATTAATAAGTGCATCTGGTTCTTGTTCATGTCTCTTACATTGCTTTTACATGTTTATACCTATGTTTCCTCTACCTGTTTACTTGTTGGTTACAGAGCCACATCCTCAGGATAAACTTGCTTAGTTGACCTGGTAGTGGTAGAAAAATTCCAGAGATCCAGGAACCTGATAGGAAATGTTAGAAGTTGGTGATACACTAAATCCTTGTAGCTACCTGGGAAGTGGAGTTTCTCATCTTTCTACTCTGTGAAAATTCTAAATGGGAGAGAATATGGTTTTTCTAGAATTCTTGAGACTTCATTACATAGATAAGATTATACTAATAATTCATAGAACTTAAGAAATTATTACACATAGGATTAATATCAAGTCATGAACTAGCTAAGTGCTGGATTTGAAGCTTGCTTGGGCAGAAGAGTCTAAAAGACTCCATCCTCACAATGGCCACCAAAAATCTGGGTTGGAGGCATGGTTCAAGTCATAGAAAGCCAACCAGACAAGCAAATCAAGCAAGTGTGAGTTTGAGTTAAAAAAAAGAAAAGCATGGACTCACTGGGCATGGTGGTACATACCTATAATTCCAGCATTTGAGAGACTAGGAGGATAGAGATTGTGAGGGGACCCTGGGCAACATGGGGAGACCTTGTCTCAAAGAAGATAAAACTCATCAACTCTGTTACTGGAAATAGCCTTAAACTGTTGGATTGATTCTCACTCATGGGCTGGGAAGTTGGCTCAGTGGTAGAGCACTTGCCTTGCATGCCTGAGGCCCTGGGTTCGATTCCTGAGCACCACATAAGCAAAAAGAAAAAAGCCGGAAGTGGCGCTGTGGCTCAAGTGGTAGAGGCCTAGCCTTGAGCCGAAAAGCTGAGGGACAGCGCCCAGGCCCAGAGTTCAGGTTCCACAACCGGAACCTCCCCCAAAAAAAATAAAAAAAGAGAGCTCACTCTTTCATCAACCCTACTACTCAAGCTCAAAGTAAATATTCAAATACTTGATTGATAGTATCTAAGCCACAAAGTATTGTGACAGCCTTTTTAAATTTCAGACACCATATAAACTCTGAGTCAAAAATAATCCCCACCTTTAAGAAGACTGTAATCTAGCAAAGTCATAGTGAAAGCTTCCTGTATAGAAAGTTCCCTGTGTACATGAGTATATAGAAATTGCTCATAGGCAATTATGTAAATTTCCTGGGAAACATTTATATCACTATCTACATAAAGGTCTTGAACAAAAATAAGATTAAGGAATGACATAATATTTATTATTGTTATTGTTGTTGTGGTAGAATTTTACTCAGGGCCTTGTGCAGATGGGCAAGCATTCTACCACTGAACTATACCTCAGTCCCAATTATTATAATTATTATTCTTATTTAGCATTATTCATTTAACACATACTTTTGAGTACTTATGAAGTTCCAGGCACTCTTCCAGCCTCTGAGAATACAGTTCTGAACAAAACTACAAACATATCTTTTCTCTTTTTTTTTTGGCTAGTCCTGGGGCTTGAACTCAGGGTGTGGGAACTGTCTCTGAGCTTCTTTGGCTCAAGGCTAGCACTCTACCACTTGAGCCACAGCATATTTCTGGCTTTTTCTGTTTATGTGGTACTAAGGAATCAAACCCAGGACTTCATGCATGCTAGGCAAGCACTCTGCCACTAAGCTACATTCTCAAACCCAAAAGTCTCTTTTCAACTGAGGTTTACATTGTTGTGGGGAAAGCAGATACTATGAATATGAAGACTGTAAGGTAAATTAAGTAAGTAGGTTTCATTAGATAGGCCTTGAAGAGAACACCACGAGCTATTCAGGCAGGAAAAGAAGTTTGTTTACTGAACTGTGGCCTCCGCTGTACATGGAGGAGAGGCCGAAAAGGGGAGACTCACGCCCAAGCCAGCGACAGGGAAGAGGTGTAGTCAGGTGGAGGAAAGGTGTGGCCACATTAGATCTGGATATGTCCTCAGGGCCTGGGACCTGCCTATGGAAGGCCAAGGGACCCAAGATATAACCTAGCAGGAGGGGGAGGTAACTGCTTCTAAGTGTGCCAGTTACCTAGGTAACAGATACTGGTTGGAAACTTAGCCAAGAGTTAGGGAGCTGTATGCACAGGGCCTGCTTGGCTCAGGGAGACCTTACAAAGACAAGTAACAGTGAGTGAGAATTGCCGTACTGAAGATAACATATGCTAGAGATTGATTTGGGGACCACTTGTTAGGTGGAAAACCATATAAAATCTCCCTGAGGAAATGTAATTCAAACTGATACCTAACAAACAGGAGGATTAAGTAATGAAAAAGATCTGGGGAGAAAATGTGTTAGGCATAGCAAATGGCAAATGAAAAGGTCTTGAGGCTGGTGCAAACTTGGTGTGTTCTTTAAACACTAGATGTTTAATCAACTAGGTGTATGTGGCCATAATTGGATTAAAGTAGTAAGAAAGTGGCAGGAGCTAGGGTTTGAAAAGTAAGTAGAGGCCAAGTAATGTAAGAACTTGTAGGTTAGGTAAAGAATTTTTATTTTATTCTAAATGAAATAGCAAATCTTTTTTTGGTATATATTTTTATTGTAAAAATACTGTACAGAGAGGTTACAGTTACATGACTAGGGTAATAAGTACATTTCTTATCAAGCATTGTTATCTCCTCCTTTGTTTTTCCTTACCTTCTCTTCCCTTCCAACCTCCCCAACTTCTCCCCCTCCCCTACCTAAATTGTAAAGCTCCTTTTCAACATAGTGTCTAGTACTGTACTCTCACTTTTACAGTGGGTCAGACTGTATCCTTATTTAAGCATTTTGTAATAGCAAATCTTGGAGAAATTTTTTTTATTTATTATTTTTTATTTTTTACTTTTTGTGAACATACTGTACAGAGGGGTTACAATTACATCGGCAAGATAATGAGTACATTTCTTATCAAGCATTGCAGCCTCCTCCTTTGTTTACCCTTCACATCCCTGCCCAGCCTCCCTCCCGCCCTCCCACCCAATCCTCCACGCCCCACCACCAAAGTTGTAAAGTTCGTTTTAGACATGACAACTTGTAAGTCTCATTGTTGCAATGGGTCTACCTGTATCCTTAAACGACTTGTTTTTCCCCATCTCCTCCACAAGTTATACCGACATCAAATATAGTGAAAGCAGGGGTTATACAAAAGCAGGGACATATAAAGCAACAAAGAAATAATCTTACAAATGAGTTAGAAACAAATGCATGAAAGAAAAAAAAATTCACATACATATCTAAGGGTTCATTTTCCTAACATCACATTATCTGATCTTTTCTGCTTGACTCATACATATACTAGATATTGCAAATAAGGGAAACCATGGGACCTATGTTTCTTTGGGCCTGGCTTACTTCACTTAATATAATTTTTTCCAAGCCTTTCCATTTCCTAACAAATGGGGCAATGTCATTCTTTCTGATGGAGGCATAGAATTCCATTGTGTATAAATACCACATTTTCTTGATCCATTCATCTATTGAGGGGCATCTGGGTTGGTTCCATATCTTAGCTATGGTAAATAATGCTGCAATAAACATAGTTGTGCTGGTAGCTTTAGTGTGGTCTTGTTTGTAAACATTTGGGTAAATGTCCAAAAGTGGGATTGCTGGGTCATAGGGAAGCTCTATGTGAAGTCTTTTGAGGAACCTCCATACTGCTTTTGGAGAAATTTTTTTTTTTTTTGGTCCGATCGTGGGGCCTCAACTCTGGGCCTGGGCGCTGTCCCTCAGCTCTTTAGCTCAAGACTAGCACTCTACCACTTGAGCCACAGCGCCACTTCCAGCTTTTTTATTTTTGCTTATGTGGTGCTGAGGAATCGAACCCAGGGCCTCATGCATGCAAGGCAAGCACTCTACCACTGAGCCACCTTCCCAGCCCTGGAGAAATTTTTTTAAAAAACATAGGGGGAAAACAATGGAGGGGATAACAATGTTCAATAGGAAGTGTACTCATTACCTCACTCATGTAACTGTAACCCTCTGTATAGTATCTTTACAATAAAAAACAAAACAAAACAAAAAACCTCTTGTGTAGAGAGAATATATTAAGAGGAGGTATGACAATGCAGGCATAAAAGATGATAACTTATCTAAATAATGGTAGCATTACAAAATCCCTTGCAGTTTGAAGGTAGAGTTGATTAGGTTAGGTTTAGATGTGGGTGATTAGGGACAGAGGGGATTTTATGTCTTGTAGCATTTTTGGCAGCAGAGTAGTGCAATTGACTGAACTGGGAAGGAATAGGTTTGGAGATGGGATTGGAAATCCAGGCCCTATTTTGTGAATGTTAAATTGGAGTTGCCTGTTAGACTCCCAGAGGGAGATGTTAGGTAGGCAATAGGATATATGCTCTTAGAGTTCACAGAGGGGTTTAGGTCTTGATGTATCAGTGTGGAAGTCATTAGGTCTTATGAATTTAAAGCATGAGGGTGGATGAGATTACCTAAAGAGTGAAGCTTCTGTACTGAGGCCCGAGGAATACAAAAAACCTGAGGTTGACCTGACAATTACCCAGAAGAGAAGATTTTAAAAGAGTGGTCAGTGAGATAAGATAAAAATCAGGGGCTGGGAAGGTGGCTCAGTGGTAGAGTGCTTGCCTTGCATGCCTGAGACCCTGGGTTCGATTCTTCAGCACCACATAAGCAAAAAAGAAAAAAGCCCTCAAGTGGTAGGGCACTAGCCTTGAACTGAGGGACAGCGCCCAGGCCCAGAGTTCAGGCCCCACGACTGGACCCCCCCCCAAAAAAAATAAAAAAGATAAAAATCAGAACTATATGATGTAACAGAAAACAAACAAAAGAAATCATTTGAAGAAAGGGGTGATGAACTATGCCAAATACAGGTGAGCGATGGAGGAAGGTAAGGATAGGGACCATTGCTGAATTTAGAAACCAGAAAGTTTTTGGTGCCCTTCACTATGCAGTTTAAGCCCAGTGGGAGTGGGCTGAGAGAACAGTGGTGGTGGAGATAAGACAACTGATTCAGGAAGTGTTGCTATGAAAGCAGTCAGGATAATGGGACAGTGGTTGGAGGAGATAATGGAGCAAGGGAGTATTTTCAGTGGATATTTACACAGGTTTACCTACTGATGGGAATAAGTCATCAGACAGGAAAAATTGATGATGTAGCAAAAGAAAGAGATCATCAAGCAAATAAATCCTTAGAAAAGCTAGAAAGGTGAGCTCTGGAACACATCTGATAGTTTTCTTTCTTCTATCATATCCTATTAAGTTCTTCAAAACAACACATTACCATTATATATAAGATGCATAAATGAGAGCTGAGGGGTAGGGTGGTTCAAATTACAGAGAGACTGCTTAACAAGTGAGAGACTCTGGGTTCAAGCCCTAGTACTGTACAAAAGGCTGGCAGTTATGCTAGTAGTTCCTGAGAATGTCAGCTGTGGCTGTGAGCCAGTGGCACTGATTTTCTTCCATTTTCCTTTCTGCATGGATGGTTGGGTTTCCTTACCACATGATGATCTCAGGAGAGGAGAGGACTCTTTACATGTCAGTCAGCTGTTTGTTTTTTAATTTTTTTTGTTTTTTTTGTCGTCGTCGGTCATGGGGCTTGAACTCTGGGCCTGAGCGCTGTCCCTCAGCTCTTCAGCTCAAAGTGAGCACTCTACCACTTGAGCTACAGCGCCACTTCCTGTTTTTTAATTTTTTAAATTGTTATTATAAAATTGATACAGAGGGCTGGGAAGTTGGCTCAGTGGTAGAGTGCTTGCCTTCCATGCATGAGGCCCTGGGTTCGATTCCTCAGCACCACATAAACAGAAAAAGCCAGAAGTAGTGCTCTGGCACAAGTGGTAGGGTGCTATCCTTGAGCTGAATTGCTGAGGGACAGCACCCCAGGCCCAGAGTTCAGGCCCCACGACCAACAACAACAACAAAAAGTGATATACAGAGGAGTTACAGTTACATGTTAGGTAATAAGTACATGTTTGAAGGATATTTACTATTAGTTTAGGAACAGCTTTGGGAGCCAAATTCATCTACCAATATGATCAGTAACCAGCAAGCCACATCCATATTTTGTCTTGCTATTTTTTTTATTTTTGACAGTGCTAAAGTTTTGAACTCAGGATCTTAAACCTACTAGGCAGGTACTCTACCACTAAGTCACACCTCCCAAACCCTGTCAGATGAGAATTGTTAACAGCAACAGCTGTGATTTTTCTTAGACTTAGAAAATAGAAGTTTCATTTCCCCTTTAGGGACTTGAGTGTTTTTTTCTTTATAGAAAATTGCCATCTGTCACTAAAACACCTATTTCATGTCCACATGGAAGATTTATCCCAGGTGTAGGAGTAAAAAGTCCCATTTGCCTCCAGTAGTAGTGATCACATTTTTCTCATGCACAGTCAAAAAAAAAAAAAAGCTGGACTCCAGTCACACCTGTAATCTTAGCTACTCAGGAGGCTGAGACCTGGGAGATTGCATTTGAAGCCAGAAAAGTCAGAGATTCCATCTCCAAAATAACCAGCAAAAAACTAGGCTTAAAATGTGGCTCAAATGGTAGAGCACCAGCAGTGAGCAAGCAAGCTTGAGACCCTAACTTCAAGCCCTGGTACTGGCAAGAACAAGAGGAGGGAAAGAGGAGGAAAAAAAAGAAGAGGAGGAAAGAGAAGGAAAAGGGTAGATGTTCTCAGGGGAAATGAAGAACATTTTTTTCTGATTCCTGGATGTAAATACGATCAATGTGAAATTATACTTAAAACTTGTGTTCCTGGGAGAATGGAGATAAGGAGATTTAGAAAAGCAACATGTTAAGAGAAAGGAATGATGAGGTCAGATAAATGAAAGCTGATAGATTAAAAAAAGAGAGAGTTTTGGAAAAGCTACATTTATGGGAAAAAGCCACTTGATCTATAGAAACACTATAGTTTTCCATGCCAGAAAAGTTAACATGTATGTTTTCAGTGTAACGTAAATTCTGTTTCCTCTTAGACTTATATCATAGAATGAAACACTACACAATACCTGAAACTGAGCACAAATTCCACTGGTGGGGGGAGCAGGGGGAATGTATTTTTGGTGAGGAAGTGCTTGGTAGGGAAATCAGTCCATGTGATACTATAAACATACTATTAATCACTCCTTACCTCTACTGAAAATTTATTATTCCAAGTTGGAAAACTTTATCTTCGCTAGGGTTTCTGCTTTTAGAGCATTTTCCCCTCATGACTTCCCCTTTTCAGACCATGGGAATTTTTCTTGCTATCTGAGGCCTCCCTGCAGGGCTGCCTAATAAAACTTTCTACAGTGATGAAGTCTTCCATATTTTTCACTCTTCACAGTAGGTGCCAGTCACAGAGGATGGCTGAGCACTTGAAATATAGTGAGTGGAAATGAGAAACAGAATTTTACTATTTGAAGTTTTAAGGTTGGTTTTAATTACTTACAACTAAAATATAAATCGACACTTGTGGATTGCCGGGCACTCCTGGCTCACATCTATAAACTTAGCTACTCAGGAGTCTGAGATCTGAGATTCAAGGTTCAAAGACAGTCTAGGCAGACAAATCTGAGAGACTTATATCTCCAACTAACCAGCAAAAGGCTTGGCTGGAGGGGAACCAAATTGGTAGAACACTAGCTATGAGCAAAAAACCTGGGCAAGAGCTTGAGGCCCTGATTTCAAGCCCTAGTACCAACTCCTACTCCCCTTCCCCCAAAAGAGAGCATCCATAGTCATTTGATATAAAAGAAAACTCTGATCTCTCTGCTATGTGTATGTGTGTGTGTGTGTGTGTGTGTGTGTGTGTGTGTCTGTCTGTCTGTCTGTCTGTCTGTCTGTGTGAAAGGGAGGAATTTAAATATTTTGGAAAGGAAATAAGATCTGGTTATTAACAAGAAATCATTTGCCACATAATACTTCCAAATCAGAAAAAAAGGCAAAATGGCTTAAGTAGCAATAAGACTTTTTTAAAAAAGAATTTTCTATATGCAAAACTTTATATGAAGTAGCTTATGTAATCTTCAGAAGATAGCTGTGTAGTGTAAATACTATTATTTTCCAAGTGCATAGAGGACAACAGGAGGAACTTACTCAAGGTCATATAGCTAATACGTAGTAGAGTAAGCATTTAAATCCAGGCAATCTGACTTCAGAGCCTACCTTCTAAAACATAATGTTGTATTGCTTTTTGTTTGATTGTGTCCATATGGTGACAAAAGCTTAGTGACCTCAAATGTCTGCCTCAGGCTTTTGTCTAAATTTAAACTCTGTAAGCCAGTGTCTCCTAGAGGGCTAGGCCTCTTTCCAGTGGTGGAGGTGGGTGGCAAGTGTGGGGGTCAATATTCAGGATAATACGGGAGGAAAATCTGCACAGGATTTCTTTTCTCTAACTAGGATTTTCGGTCTCCTAATAAGAAAGGGAAAATAAAAGCTTTCCTTTAATAAAACAAAACCCAAAGCAATCATTCTTCTCCTACTCTCTAAGTCTCTGGACTAGTAAGAAAGCTGAATGAAAGCTTAGAGATACTGGAATCCTACTGTGAATTAGCTTTCTCTTTCCTTTCCTCTCATCTCTATCAAGCATTTAGATAGTCCACAGTAGACATTCTTTTTTACTTTCTTTTTTAATTATCTCATCTAAGGATATCTTATCTTTTTGATGGTGGCCAACTCCCACGCCCAGACTCTATCTGCCCTTTCCTTTCCTGATCTCTGCCCAAGAACATTGACCTTCTCTGAGTTACATGGATTTTCTCAACTTCTGGTTTCAGTGGGCTTAGCAGAAGTTGACATGAAAGTAAAGGAAGAAGAAGAGATTGGGGCGTGTTGTCCTTCCACATCCTCCTACTTTCATACCAGGAGCTTGAGCAGCTAACCAGCACCTTTGAAGCACTTCCTAGGATCCCATGACACTTCTTCACCTGCCCCTGAATATTTGGAAAAGGGGAAGTTTCACTTCTCTTGCTAACCCTGGGTATCTGCATACTCTGTCCATTATCTTGTAAATCAGCCTTTGACTAAATTATTTTCAGTAAACTATTTTGAGTAGTATGCCATTTCCTGCTTAGGACTCCGCTCCTCATTAAACAGGACAGGCATGGAAGAAGATTCAACTTCCATGTATACATTTAAATAGGTAGGTTGTTCCATAAATTGGAATATGAGATTTCATCACTTAAGGACAGTGTCAAACATTGTACTCTGTTATATACCTCTGAGATAGTACATCAGTCTTTATTGTGGCTTGAATGAAATTTCCTTTGCCTCAATATTCTGATTATCAAACAACCTTGCAAGTACTGAATTGATTGCCTGGTAGGTAACTTGATTCAGAGAAAGGGATATCTTGGAGAATAACCACCATTTCAGATACTGGAAAAGAATAGTCTTACATCCATCCAATGGATTTTGTTTTTTATTTTTTGCCAGTCCTGGGGCTTGAACTCAGGGCCTGGGTGCTGTCCCTGAGCTCTTTTGCTGAAGGCTAGTGCTTTAGCACTTGAGCCACAGCTCCACTTCTGCTTTTTAAATGGTTAATTGGAGATAAGAGCCTCACTGATTTTCCTGCCTGGGCTGACTTTGAGCCATGATTGTCAGATCTCAGCTTTCTGAGTAGGTAAGATTAAAGACTTACACAACCAGCTCCCAGCCTATTATGATATTTGTTTGCTTTGCAGTATTAGGGGTTGAACCCAGGGCCTCTTGCATGCTAAGCAAGTGCCTCTTTAGCCAATCCTCAAGTCCTTTTGTTTGTATTTTTTGTTTGTTTCTGAGATAAGTTCTCAATAACTTCCTCTGGGCATAGCTTTGAACTTGTAATCCTCTTGACTCTGCTTCTAAACTAGGTGGCATTACAAGACAAATGTGTTCAACTTTGAACATTTATTTACTTATATATTTTTGCTTATTGATTTGGCCCTGTGTTAAAGTGAAAATTTCTGCCACCCAGATCAATAGACTGACTAATCTATATCCATTCCCTGATACTGTATCTACACTCTTTTTCTTCCTTTTATAATAGAGTCACTCTTTCCTGTCAAACACAAGCTCCTTTCTTGGTGCTCTTGTACTCATTGCTCTTGTTTTTGGAAGGATTTTCATTCTTAATTATTTCCTTTCTTCTGCATCCATTTCTTCCTTCCTACTGGGGACATTCCCATTACCTAAGCACATTCTTATTTCAGAAAATGTCCTCCTTTGACAACTCCCCACACCCACCTAGTGATTCCTTCCTCTATTCTGCATAGCAAAAACGTTTGTGAAAGTTTATTGTACTGATTGTCACCCGTGCCTTACCTCTCATTGATGCCATTCTGGCTGCCTTCCAGGAAGTCATCATTCCACTGAAATAGCTTCAGCCAAGGTCATCAGTGACCTCCATGTTGCTGAATTCTATTGCAGTCTCTTAAAAGCATTGGACACAGTTGACTAGTCCCTTTTAAAAGCACTTTCTACTCTTGGCTTCCATGGCACCATTCTCTCAATCTTTTTGTCCAACTCCTTCCCTATTCAACCTTTGTGTGTGTGTGTGTGTGTGTGTGTGTGTGTGTGTGTGTGCACGCGTGTGTGGTGTACTGGGGCTTGAACTCAGGGACACAATATCTTAACTTTCTTCACTCGAGGCTGCTGCTCTCTCATTGGAGCCAAAGCTCCACTTCCAGCTTTTTGGTGGTTAATCGGAGATAAGAGTCTCCTGGACTTTCCTGCCTGGGTTGGCCATGAACTGTGATCCTCAGATCTCAGCCTCCTGAGAAACCACAAAGTCAGATGCAAGCCATCAGCCCCTAACTTCAACTTCTTGAGGTTGGCTAAGTTCTAGACTTCTATCATCCATATGTGGCTAAGAGCACTTGAAATGTGGCTAGTGTAAAATGAAAGTAGAAATACACTGGATTTCAAAGGCTAAGTATGAAAGAAAATAAAAACTATCTTACAAATAACTTTAGATGAGGACATGTTGACATACTATTTCAGATATTTACATTTTTTTAACTAGGAAATTTAACATTACCGATGTAGCTCACATGTGTGGCTCATTCATATTGCCACTGGACAGAGATGTTCTAGACCTTTATCTCTTTCAGCCCTACCATCCATATATTGGCTCCCAAATTTAGATATCTAACTCTGACCTCTCATTTGAACTTCAGACTTAATCTATACCCCTGGTACTTGAATTTCTTTTCATTTTTTTGCCAGTCCTGGGGCTTGAACTCAGGGCCTGGGCGCTGTCCCTGAGACTCTTTGTACTCAACCACTTGAGCCACAGCCCTACTTCTGCTTTTTCTGAATGGTTTATTGGAGATAAAAGTCTCTGGACTTTCCTTCTTGGGCTGGCTTCAAACTGAGATCCTTAGATCTCAGCCTCCTGAGTAGCTAGGATTACAGGAATGAACTACTGGCTCCTGGCTTGAATTTCTATTTATCAAGTATGTCATACATTCTCAAGTATGTCAGTATTAGTATGTACTAAATAGAATGCTCTCATTTCTTCCAGCTCTATTATGTTACTTGCTACTCTGCCTTCTCAATCATTGGTGCCATCATCTATCCAATTGCTTAAGATAAAAATGTGAGTCATTCCTGATTATTCTATTTTCTTCACCCTCGTCAGTTTATCTCCCAGTAAATCTTGTTAAATCTACCTTCAAATTATATCCTGAGTTTCATCAATTTTTCTTCACCTGCACAGCTACTTCTTAAATCTAAACTTTGGTGACCTATCACCTAGACTGTGGCAACAGCTGGATGTTTTGATTCTTACAGTGTCTGTTCCCTATTTCAGACCGACGTCTTGTGGATATAAGCTGGATTGTGTCATCCTTCTATTTAAATACTCTTGTGACCATTCCTCTGGAACTTAGAATAAATCAAAATTTACCCTAGATTGAAAAGCATACCCCTCTCCTTTTTTGTTTTGTTTTGTTTTTTGGGTCCAGTCGTGGGGCCTGAACTCTGGGCCTGGGCGCTGTCCCTAGCTTTTCAGTCAAGGATAGCGCTCTACCACTTCAGCCACAGCGCCACCTCCGACTTTTTTCTTTTTGCTTATCTGGTGCTGAGGAATCGAACCCAGGGCCTCAGGCATGCAAGGCAAGTGCTCTACCACTGAGCCACCTTCCCAGCCCACCCCTCTCCTTTTTGCTATCATTCACTAGTCTCACCGCCCTTCCTTTCATGTGCCCAGCAAGTCAGGTTTATTATTGCTTCAGGCCCTTGCTATGGTATGCTCTACTCCTCGAGTTACAGATGGTTGACTCCTCTCTGTGATTTAGCTCAAACATTGTCTCCTTGTAGAAATTATCTTTCATCTCTCCTTATTTTTCTTTCTGTCTTTCCTTCCTTCCTTCCTTCCTTTCTTTCTTTCTTTCTTTCTTTCCTTCTTTCTCTCTTTCCCTCCCTCCTCCTTCCCTCCCTCCTTCCCTTCCTTCCTTCCTTCCTTCCTTCCTTTTTGGTGCTGGTACTAGGGCTTGAAATCAGAGCCTCACACTCTTGCTTAACCTTTTCTCTCAAGACTGACACTCTATCACTTGAGCCACACCTCCACTTCTAGATTTTTGCTAGTTAATTGGAGATAAGAGTCTCATAGACTTTTCTCCCTGGGCTGGCTTCAAACTTCAATCCTTAGATCTCAGCCTCCTGAGTAGCTAGGATTACAGTGTGAGCCACCAGTGCCTGGCGTATCTTTTCTAGTGACAATTTATCCTAGTTATTTCCTTCCTTCCTTTCTTCCTTCTTCCTCTTGGCCTGGATCCAGGGCCTTATAGTTTTGTATTCTCATTCAGCATTTTTGTTTATAACGGATGCTCTACAAATTGAACCACAACTCCAGTTCTAGAATTTTGCTGATTGATTCAAGATAAGAGTTTCTTGGATTTATCTGCCCATGCTGTCTTTGAACCATGATCCTCAGATTTCAGTCTCCCTCAGTAGCTAGGGTTATAGGTATGAATCACTGGTCATTTTTTTTAATCATACCCACACCATCGTCTTACTGAAATGTTTTGCTTCATTTATTTATTGTTTTCTTGTTAGTATCTGTCTTTCTTTAAGAGTAAAGACTTTACTTGCCCCTGCACTTTTATTGTCTTCTACAAAGCTTGATCCAGAGTAGGCACTAATTTTTTTGTTGTTGGTACCAGAATTTGAATTCAGGTCCTTACACTTCCCTAACTGGCACTCTGTCACTCAAGCCATACCTCTAGCTGAAGTTTTTGCTGGTTACTTTAAAGATTGTGTCTAGATTTATCTGCCCAGCTGGCTTAGAAACTTTATTCTCCAGATCTCAGTCTCCTGAGTAGCTAGGATTACAGGTATGAACTACTGAAGCCTGGCTTAAAACTTTTTTCAAAAATAAAATTACAAAATAAATGATAATAAAATTATGCTTATTTGTGATCCTGAGGATTGAACATCTTAAGCAAGTTCTTTATTACTCTGCTACATACATCCTTTATCCTCTAAAGAATTTTTTTAATTGGTTGTGGGGCCTGAACTCTGGGCCTGGGCGCTGTCCTTCAGCTCTTCAGCTCAAGACTAGTGTTCTACCACTTGAGCCACACCACCACTTCTGGCTTTTTCTGCTTATGTGGTGCTGAGGAATCGAACCCAGGGCCTCATATATGCAAGGCAAGGGCTCTACCACCGAACCACCTTCCCAGCCCCCAAAGGATTTTTAACAAGAAAGAATGAGTAAAGGTATTCTGGGGATGAATGGATTCATTTTGGAATAAATAAGAAAGAATAAATTAGGGGCTAGGAAGTTGGCTCAGTGGTAGAGCGCTTGTCTTGCATGCCTGAGGCCCTGGGTTTGATTCCTCAGCACCACATAAGCAAAAAGAAAAAAAAACCCAGAAGTGGTGCTGTGCTAGAGTGGTAGAGTGCTAGCCTTGAGCTGAAGAGCTAAGGGACAGTGCCCAGGCCCAGAGTTCAGGCCCCACGACGGGACCCAAAAAAAAAAAGAAAAGAAAGAATAAATTAGAAACTCAATCACAATTTACAGAGTTATAAATTACCCCCAATAGGTATCTTTAATCCCTTAGTATGATTAAATTTGTCCTCTCACCAATAGAACAAAAATTTGAAGATATATATTGAAATATTAAGGATACATTGTTTGCAGAAGACACTAACTCTGCCATTAGGGTTGGGAGACCCAAAGGAAGAGTGGACTAAGAGGCAAAGGTGAAAGGTATATTAAAGAAGAAAAGTGTGTGTGTGTGTGTGTGTGTGTGTGTGTGTGTGTGTGTGTGTGTGTGTTGAGAAAAATTCAAGGCTGGTGCTCAAAAGATAATAGCTCACCCAAATAATCTTGCTTAGATTTTAGCTCTAGCAGAAGTCATCTCTATAATTTACTTGGAATCTAGGTCAGTGATATGCATAGTAGATTTTCAATAAATGCTTTTTGGTAGATAAACAAATAAATTTATGAATTGTAAAGAGAGTCCAGGAAAGGTAAAGTCTTAAAATTACTAATCTCTGGTACTACTGGAAGTGTCTAGGAACCAAATGAAAATGAATGCAAATGGATTCCAAGGTAGAAAGATGATCAAGTTGGATACACAAACTGACACTGCCTGAGGATTTGGGAATAAGAAAATAATTTCTTCTTGTCCTTCTTCATGCCTCCAGAGTCAAATCAACCTCAGAGTTCCTGTTGACCTCAAGACAGGAAGCCAAATACATAGATCAGGAAGATGGACGGGAAGGGTTTTGAGACAGAACCATCCATCCTGAGGACATCTCATTTTTCCCCAATCCAGTATACAAAAGAAAATGAATGATATTGTTGTGCATGCATGTATTATCTAGTTACCACAATATAGAACAGATACATCTGTGTTCACAGATTATTTCTGCTGAGATCTACTTTAGGAAGCTTCTAGATTTGAATCTAAAAGTGATATCTGGAAAAGAGATAATAATTTGTGCTCACATAGCATTTTGCATCCAAAGGTCGCAAAACACTGTGTAAAGAAATAAGTATTATTATCCCAGATGCAGCAAGTCAGACAAAGGGGCTACTGCCCTTGTCAGCAAATTGGGGAATGGAAGCACTTGGATTCAGAACCCAGCCCTGCACTATAAATTATTGAATCATAGACTTTCCTGACTGGGATTTGGAACTATTAATAATGATGTGTGTGTGTGTGTGTGTGTGTGTGTGTGTGTGTGTGTGTGTGTGTGTGTGTGTGTGTGTGTGTGATACCAGGCTCTAATCTTAAGAATTTTAGTATGTGTCCAAAACATAGAAAATGAGTGCTTTTAAAACTACTGAATTTTAGGCTACGTGGTTGCTTAGAATAAGAAAAGTGGTTATGATAGGCTAATATGGCCATTGTACCAAACCTTATTCTAAGTGGGTGATAAGTATTAATTTATTTAAGATCTGCAGCAAAGTTAATAAAGTACTATTATCATTTTACCCATGTTACAGTTGAGGAAACTGAGAGGATTAGTTAAGCAAGTGACAGATGGCATTCAAATGCAGGCAATTTGTTTCCACCATCCCTTCTTGTAACTGGGTACTATGTGCCAAGTACTGTGAAAAGCAGTCTGAATAAATTATCAAACTTAATTTTCTCAGACTCCTAAGAGGTAGAAATATTATTATTTCAATTTCATTGGGAAGAAGAAACAAAGACTTAGAAAGGTGAAGTTAGCTGGGCACCAGTAATTCTAGCTACTCAAGAGGCTGTGACCTGAGGATCATGGTTTGAAGCCAGCCTGGACAGGAAAGTCTGTGAGACCTTTATCTTTAATTAATTACCAGAAGGCTAGGAGTGAAGCTGTGTCCCAAGTGATAGACTGCCAGCCTTGAGAAAAAAAGCTAAGAGACAATGTCCAGGCCCTGAGTCAAACCCTAATATCAGCACAATAAATAAATAAGTAAATAAATAAGCCTAAAGTGACTTGTTTAGCTTCAAAGGCCAGCGGAGGTAGAACCAAAGAAAAGTAGACAGAAGAGTACTGCTCAAAGAGTCAGGATTTGAGGGCTCCTCCTGCCAGTAATTGGGTGATAAACCTTGAGCCCATCGTTGTCTCCATGCATTTCTCTGTAAAACAAGGATATTGAGCTGCATGGGTGCTAAAGTTCTTCCTGGTGCTGAAATTCTGATGTTTGGTATTCGTTGTTTATTAGTTGCTTTTTTAAAACCCCTAGAGGAAAAGAAATTAACCACACAGAACCTGAAAGTGACTCTGGAAGCCAAATTTAGAAAACAGATCTCAAAAGGAGAGGGGGGTGGGGTTACAAAATATCTTTATTTAGAAAGTGAGTCTGTCCTGCAAAGTGTTTGGCTTGATTTGTAGCACTTGGTGACTAGATGCAGGCCATGCATCTCTCCCTGCTTAGGCAGTTCAGGATGCAGTTAAGTTTTGTCACCTGGGGCAGTGATCCTTTTTGTCTGCTCAACTGGCCAGAGCTGGAAGAAGCCCATCTTGTGTGGGAGGGATCTGAGAGAAGCAGCCAAGCTTTTCATGTGGGTGTTCTATCTTGAATTCAGAATGTCTATACCATTCTGTCTACTTCTGTTTTTGTTCTTAGTGATCATTCTATAGTGACACAGCCCACTGTTACCATAAACCATTTTTTTAAACAACCCTGTGGTAAGCCATGGTGTAGTGAACAGGCCTGGCTTCCATGGCTTCCTGTAGTTCTGTTCAAAAGTGTGAGCCTAAGTTTGTGATAACTTTTTGCCAAAAAAAGTTCAGCGTAGCTTTGTGATCTTGGGAAACTGATTTCAATTGTTTCAATTCGTTTCTCTATGTTCCTTACCTTTTTGTAATGATGTGAGTTATGTAACCACTTACTCTCTGGTGTTATAAATTGCAAGTAGTATGACATATGTTAAAGTAGTTTGGAGAGATTTCAGACCTTGCAGATGACAGTGAACAAGACACGCAAAGGATGCCTGTCATCTAGAAGACTCAGGGGTGGTAGACATGAAGAACCACTCTGGCTTGCCAAATCAGGCCTTGCCTATTATTTTACCAAGTTATGAGACCTCTGTAAGTCTTTTTATTTCTTATTTTTATTTGTTGGTTCTTTTTGTTTTGTTGTCAGTCCCAGGTCTTGAATTCAGGGCTTGGCTCGTGTCCCAGAGTCTTATGTTCAAGACCAGAGCTCTACCACTTGAGCCATAGCTTCAGTTCTTGCTTTTGTGTGTGTGTGTGTGTGTGTGTGTGTGTGTGTGTGTGTGTGTAGGTTAATTGGAACTAAGAGTCTCATGGACTTCCTTTCCAAGAGTGGCTTTGAACCTCAATCCTCAGATCTTAACCTCCTGAATGGCTAGGATTATAGGCATGAGGCACTGGTACCCAATAGTCTTTTTATTTTATAAGATGCAACATTGTTGAAGGATAGAAACAATAATCATGGAACTCCCAACACAGAATACACAACTAATAAATGGTGGCTGTTACCATTTTTATTATCAATTATTGAAGTATGATGTAAAGTTAGAAGACTCAGAGCATGAGGTCATATTCCCTAAGACATGCTACTAATTCATGTTGAACTCCAGGAAGAGGCCAGTATGGAATTGGGCTGCTCTTAGATACTAAATGCCCTCTCCTTATACACTAAATGGCAAAAGCTAATTCTGGAAGCTTATCCATATATATATATATATATGGATATATATATATATATATATATATATCACTTTGAGGAAAATCAGATAGGTGCTGTCATTTCCTTTAGATATCTGCTTATGTTTCCACCTTCTGTGGTTACAAGAATTCTAGTGATGTTCTATCAGACTATTGAAATCTAAGAGCATTCCTTTTCATTCTAAGACATCCTGAACATTTTATAGAACATTTTTATAGAAAAATAATTCTAGTACTGTTTAGCAGAAGGATCTGTGTGTGTGTGTGTGTGTGTGTGTGTGTGTGTGTGTGTGTGTACGCCCGTGTATGTGTACCAGTACTGTGCCAGAACTTAGGGCCTGGCCATAGCTTTTTTACTCAAGGTTGGTGCTGCTCTATCATTTGAGATACAGCTTTACTTCTAGCTTTTTGGTGGCTAATGGGAGATGAACAGTCTCATGGATTTGCCTGACCCTGGTTGGCACCAAACAGAGATTCTCAGATCTCAGCCTAGTGAGCAGTTAGAATTATAGGCATGAGTCACCAGTGCCTTACTATATAATCTCATTTTAAAGTTAAAAAATTTCAAGAAATCTTGTAAAATAGTTGCTCTGGTTTAAGTAGTCTTTCAATAAGGGGGTGGGGAGAAGCATAATAAAAATTCAACATAGTAAAAAATGTAAGCATCCTCTTTATTTTTTAAATAGCTGGCACAATAAGCTTGAGACAAAATTCACAAGAGACAACAGGGAATAAAATGAAAGTATCCTTCCTCATCCCTCAGTCTCACACTCACTTCCCCAGAGCCAAGTAGTGTCTCAATTTCTGCTTTGTTCT
Organism: Dipodomys ordii; assembly: GCF_000151885.1. Lineage (NCBI taxonomy): Eukaryota > Metazoa > Chordata > Mammalia > Rodentia > Heteromyidae > Dipodomys > Dipodomys ordii. The sequence goes on from NW_012267266.1 coordinate 3,514,281, forward strand.
TGCAAAGGTAATTTATGTACTACAAACGTTTACGTATTTATCTTTTTTTTTTTTTAACAAGAGAGAACTGGTAGCCTGTCTGGTAAAACATCCTCTCCTCTCCCTTATTTTTAAACTTAACATCTTGTACTTTTTTAAAAAAATGTGCTTAAAAAAAAAAAGAGGTTTTTGAGCCTGGCACTGGTGATCCTAACTCAGGAGGTTGAAATCTGGGGATCATGGTTTGAAGCCAGCCAGGGCAGGAAAGCCCATGAGACTCATCTCCAATTAACCAGCAGAAATTTGGAAACAGAGGTGTGGCTCAAGTGATAGAGCACCAGCTTTGAGTGTCCAGGCTCTGAGTTCAAGTCTTAGAAGTGACACGTGCTTGTGTGACACACACACACACACACACACACACACACACACACAAAGAAGTTTTTCTTTTTTCTTTAGAAGAAGGTTGCCATACCTGAGGTTAAATTACCCAGGATATATATATATACTTGCTAATCCTGGGCTTGAACTCAGGGCCTGGGCACTGTCCCTGAGCTTCTTTTGCTCAAGGCTAGAACCCTACCCCTTGAGCCACAGCACCACTTCTGGCTTTTTCTGTTTATGTGGGACTGAAGAATCAAACCCAGGGCTTCATGCATGCTAGGCAAGCACTCTATCACTAAGCCACAGTCCCAGCCCTGAGAATGAATATTTTTATTTACCATGGCATCAACATTAGAAATCTTATTTCTTTTCTTTCCTTTCTTCTTCTCCTTCTCCTCCTCTTCCTCCTCCTCTTTCTTCTTTTTGGTGCTGGGAATCAAACCCAGGGCCTTGTGCATGTTAGGTAAAGTACTCTACCACTAATTGAATAACTATATTAAGAACCCTGCATTTTTAATATATAGAAAAATCTAGTGTGCAATAACTACATACTATGTCAAGATTCTCAACCCTTTGGTTGGAAACCTATGGTATAAATCAACTATCAATCAGAGTCAACATCAGATTTTAGTATTTGCTCTGTGCCAGGCATTGTTCTAAGTGCATTATACATATTATCTCCTATCAGTCACGTCTTTCTCATCCTTCCAGTCTCACTTTAAATGTTATCTCCCAGAGAAGCCTCTCTTTATCCTCCCTTCTCCCTTTCCATTATTCTCTATCGTTTCATCCTGAATCATTTCCTTCAGAATGCTCATCACTGGAAGCACTTAGTTACCTATTTGTCTACTTGTTTACTGTGGACTCCCTAACCAGAGTAGGAGCTTTGAGAACAGTGATAGTGTCACCCAGTGACAAGTATAGGTGTTTCGGCCTGGATAAGCCAGGAGTTGAGTTACTTAGTGAATAAGTCCATCATGAGCAAACTTCATCTGTCTGAGGTAGATACTATTCTCCATTTTTCTGATGAGAAAACTAAAGCCTCAAGAGATAGACATATTCTAAAGTCAACAAGTTGCAAATCATTGAAAAACCTATCTCTGTTTGACTCAAAAGGTGAAGAAATAATAATGTTCCTTATTTATCTGGCCTCAGAAACAGAAGACAGAGTACATTCTTGGCTGCCTGTGACCACAAGTCTCCTTTCCTCCCTGGGACATTTTTTTTAATGGAAAAAAAGAGAGTACAAGTTATCCATCTTTTTCTATAGCTATATTTAGTGATTTAGGAGATCTATGAAAATGAAAAGAGTCATGAAGGGACCATCAAAGTTGGCTTGGTATCTTTAAGATTGCTATCAGTTAATGTCTTCTTCATCTCTTCCCTTCTCTGAAGATCTGCTGCTTTTATTTGATGCCAGCATGGTATTACACGTAATCATGATCTAAAGACATAGAAAGTAGTCCTTGACTTTAATAAATGGGAGATGGAGTTCCATTAACAGTTGCTTGAGTCAATGCCATAATAGTAAGATATTCAAGACCCCTGGTAACACAGAGGAGGAAGACATGAATCCCATCATGTATGTGCATTGTGATGGGAGTAGTGGTGAATATGCATGAAGGGGCAAGAGATGAGGTATAATTCTGAGCTGGGCATAGCAAAGGAGTAGTTTTCCATGTGAAGGTAGAAATGATGCTTCCTGGACTCCAGACACCATGTACAGAAGCACATAGAGTAACAGCAGAATGTGCTGAGTATTGCTAGAAGAGACTGGCTCTCAGAATAGGAGACTAACTAATCAAAAGGAGCCTAGGCAGAGCCCTGATAAAGAGTTTGGACTTTAATCCTTACAGCAATGCTGAGCCACATCATTTTACTTACTTTATTTTTTTAGAAAGATCACACATTGGCAGTAGTAGAACTGGATAAGGGGGCAAAATATGTGGATATGTGTAGCAGAGTTGAAGAGGAAGTAGATAAAGATTTTGAAAAGAAGTGTCAAAGGACTGGATAATTGACTGGGTGAGGGGAATATAAGAGATGAGACTAAGGGATTTGGGGGGAAGAATGCTGGGAAGAATTGGCCAAGTATAAAATGGTGCCATTAGTAAAGATAGGGAATCCAGAATTCAGGGAGAGAAATAATACTTTAGCTTAGGATATATATTTTGAGGTGTCTTTCTAGGTCTTTCCTTTCCTTTCCCAAGTATCACTCTTTAATCTGATGATCCTTGGGCCAGTTTCTTGTAGGGCCCATCCAGCAACAAAATCCTCAAAAATCTTGCTACCATCCATGAGCTTGACACCATTCAAAGATTAAAATGCTACTAACTCTATCTATCTATCTATCTATCTATCTATCTATCTATCTATCTATCTATCTATCTATCTATCTGTCTGTCTGTCTGTCTGTCTGTCTGTCTGTCTGTCTGTCTGTCTGTCTGTCTGTCTGTCTGTCTGTCATTTATGTATTCAATCCGGCATTGGCTTCAGTGGAGCAAACTCTTCTGCTTCTGGCAGACACCAGACCATATCTATGAAGCCGTCTCTGGCTCTGACAGTCTCTGTCTCTCCACTGGTTCCGGTGAGAACTGATTTTTAAAAAGAAAATGGGGTTGGGTAGCATGATGCTTGGGGAAAGAGCCGGGAGTTTTGGGGGGACTGGAACCTGTCCCAATCCACCACCTCTGGTTGATTTTTAAGTGTTCTCAACGTTGAGGCAAAGCTCCTTGTAACCCCAACCCTTTACAAAACAACAGGGCTGTAATCCTCCCCCACCCCATCTCAAACATCCAGAGATTGTCAGGCGGGGTACAGGGGGCTCATGGTCGGGAGGGATGGGGGTGGGGGGAGAAGGGTGGGAGAGAGAGAGCGCTTCTAGGGTCCTTCTTGGGAAAGGGGTCGAGAAGCTGGAGCGTCATCCCGGCTCTGGCACCCTCCCTGGTACCACAGCTGATGACCCCCGGCAAGGGGCACGCCCTGTGTCCCACTCCCACGATCCCGGGATGCGGCGAGGAGCCGCTCGCTCCCCGCCACCCTCTCCTCCCGCTCGGCCCCCCACTGTCATGCTGCCCAGAAATCCCAAGAGCCGAGGGTGCCACGATTCCTCCCGCGCCCCTGCGGGCTGAAGGCGGGCACTAAAGCAGTGCAGTCCCAAGCTTCCCCTGCAGAAGCCACGCTCCCCACTCGGTCCGGGGGGCAGAGGGGGCGCGAGAGAGCAAGTGGGCGGGCGTCCCATCCTCCGCAGCCTCCTCCGAGCCCGGGCGCGCAGGGAGGGAGCGCTGCGCTGCGCCGCGCTGCGCATCGCGGCCCACTTGCCGCCGGTCCCCTGCCCTCGCAGGGCCACCTCCCCGGACCGCCGGCGGAGGACTCGAAGGCGCTAACGTTACGCTGTTTCCGGTTTTCCAGAGGGCTCTGTTTCCCCTCCCAAGGCGGCGGCGGCTGAGCGGCGGAGCCCCCCAAATGGCCTGGCCAGATGCGGCAGGTTTGCTGCTCAGCGCTGCCGCCGCCGCCGCCACTGGAGAAGGCTCGGTGCAGCAGCGACAGCGACAGCAGCAGCAGCAGCAGCAGCGAGAGCAGCAGCAGCAGGAGCAGCAGCAGCAGCAGCAGCAGCATCTCCCGTCCCGCTGCGCCCCCAGAGCCGCGGCCGCAGCCACCGCCGCAGCCCCGCTTCCCCGCAGCCCGGAAAGCCGCCGCCCGCTCGCGAGCCGCAGCCGCCGGCGGCATGAGGCGCGACCCGGCCCCCGGCTTCTCCATGCTGCTCTTCGGGGTGTCGCTCGCCTGCTACTCGCCCAGCCTCAAGTCCGTGCAGGACCAGGCGTACAAGGCACCCGTGGTGGTGGAGGGCAAGGTCCAGGGACTGGCCCCGGCCGGCGGTTCCGGCTCCAACAGCACCCGTGAGCCGCCCGCCTCGGGTCGGGTGGCGCTGGTGAAGGTGCTGGACAAGTGGCCGCTCCGGAGCGGGGGGCTGCAGCGCGAGCAGGTGATCAGCGTGGGCTCCTGCGCGCCGCTCGAGAGGAACCAGCGCTACATCTTTTTCCTGGAGCCCACCGAGCAGCCCTTGGTCTTTAAGACGGCCTTTGCCCCCCTTGGCACCAACGGCAAAAACATCAAGAAAGAGGTGGGCAAGATCCTGTGCACTGACTGCGGTGAGTTGCCCCCTCCCTCTGCCGGCGGAGGGGGGAGGGGAGGTGGTGGGGAATGGGGGTGGGGCGGAGAGGTGCTGCAGGTGCCCAGGCCCTGGCAGCGTCCGGCCACTGTGGTGGTGGGGAGGGGAGCTGCCCCTGGGCAGGGTGCCTGGCACGGGTGGGTGAGGGTTGGGGATGGGGAGCAGTAGAATGAGGCTCAAAGTGTGCCAGGGGCGGGGGAAGGCGCCGGCCTGTGTGCCAGCAGGGATCTGCGGCTGATGTATGGCATGTGGGATTGGACAGCTGCCATCATAGCCCAGTAGCAGAAGAAAAAAAAAACCCACAAAAAACAAAAACGGAGAGGTCCGGCGGTGCCAGCCCCGAGGCTCGGTGAGTCAGGAGTGACCCTCGGAGGCCTGGCCGCTCCGCTCCCCAGGGCCTGCCCGGCCCAGGCTGGCAGGGTCTGCGGGAGCGGCTGGGCTGCTTCCCAGGCCGTGAAGGCCTCCGCTTACAAGTTCTCCTAGGGAATGATCGCCCCCGCCCCCTCCCTCCTCTCGGGCTCGCTGCTCTGCTCATACACACCGCTGGCGCAGGCAGAGTTGGACTTTTTTCTGCTACTGTTTTTTCGCCCTCCATGTGGCTCCGGATTTTTCTTTCCCCCCTCTCGGGTCGTGATTGCCTGTCTTTGCGATGCGGGTAGCACAGCTTCCTCTTAACCTCTAGGACAAGAGAACGGACACCTCTTTTAGCAGGTTCTGGAGGATCTTACTTGGTCTTTGGGTGATGATGATGATGATGATGATGATGATGAACGAAGAAGAAGAAGAAGAAGAAGAAGAAGAAGAAGAAGAAGAAGAAGAAGAAGAAGAAGAAGAAGAGAAGAAGAAGAAGAAGAAGAAGAAGTGGTGGTGGTGGAGTAGGAGGAGGAAGAAGAAGAAGAAGAAGAAGAAGAAGAAGAAGAAGAAGAAGAAGAAGAAGAAGAAGAAGAAGAAGAAGAAGAAGAAGAAGAAGAAGAAGTGGTGGTGGTGGAGTAGGAGGAGGAAGGAGAAGAAGAGCAGGAGAAAGAAGAGGAAGAAGAAGAAGGGGAAGTCAGTTGTGCTGAATATTCTGAGTTCAGCTCTGACATTTTCCTGGCAGGATGTATCCCTGCATCTATCTTCATTATGTTGGGTGCTGCACAGGAATGCAGGTGAAGAGAAATAAAACAGCAAAAGTCTATCCATCTGTCCAGCCAAGAATGGAGGTCTCCCATGTCAGAAACCAATCTTCATCACATCACAGTTCAAGCCTTTTCCTTCTTGTCCCCAAATCCACTTCTCAGTAAGAGATGTTTAGCTGAATTGTCTCCTCACTGGAGTATTATGTGTTAGCCTATCCTGTGCTTATATTGGGCTTCATTTTGTCTACTTGAGGCTGGATCTGTGGTATTTGGTGTGGATCTCAACTGTGTAATTACGAATTGTACTGATTGTCCTGGACTCTCATAGAAGTTGGTATGGTTACCAGTTTACCAGCTGATTCTGGGTAGTGTTAGTGGACTTGAGTATTACATCTACAAAGCTGTAATATATATATATTGGAAGTTTTGAATCTCTCATCTTTGTAGATCAATGCCTTTGAGTTTGGGAGTTTTCCTCTCCCACTCCTTCAAGAGGCAAATTTTTAAGAGTTTAGTTGTGAGAGTTCTATCTAGGCACTATGTTAATATGTGATCACTTTAATGAGAAGAATCTTGACAGGAAAGAGAGAGAGAGAAAAAACCTTTAAGGATAACAGCAGTTTTGGGTTCTGACATTATCCTAAGGAATATTTTTCACTATTCCTTAATGTTGGTTTTTATGCTCTAAAATGTTTTATGATGACAAGTTAAGACCAGTTAAGAATTTGATTTTTTTTTATTCTATTAAGTATTCTATCTACGATCCCTTGGGGGAGTGGGGAACTGTATTGTGCAGCGGGAAATAGATAGTAAAAACATTTATTGAACCTTGTCCAAGGACAGCTTCTGTTTTGGTTGTTGGTGAATTTCTCCTGAATATGCACAGCATACATCTCCACAGGATCCCTAAAATGTGGGCCTCAGAAGAGCTGATAGTCATTGTCAGATAATCCTATAGAGTAATGGGCTTTTCTACCCCTTGTTCCTCTCTTCCTCCTTTCTCTTTTTCCCTACCCCATATGCCCTATAAATTGTCCTTGTTTGTTTTAGCGAGCATTTAATAATTTAACAGTTGAATGCTGAGATCATGAAAGACTTGAGGGTCAGAAATGTAGCCAGCTTTTAGGTTACAGTCAAATCATATTATTTATGTGTAGTACAGTTCTCAGAAAGATAAATTTAGGACTGTAATCATGGGGAATGGGGAAGGCCCTCACACATCATAAGTTATCCAGGAGCAGGAATGTGTATGGCAGTAAATATGTTAGAATATCAAGGGTTTTGCTTTAGATCAGTGTCAGTTTGGGGGAGCTTTATATAAGGGGATTAGAAATTAAATGTATTTTCATGAGAAAAGACTTGTGGAATTAGTGATAATGTGACAAAAGAAAATAAACTGCATTGTCTTCTTTTCTACTGTGTGGTTAAAGAAAACATGTATGATAATGGTATATTCACTAAGGAAACAAAGTCATCCTAACTAACCACAACACCTTCCTTGTGCTCAGCAGGAAATAGCTAACAAATTCATTTTCTGTTTTCTGTTCTTCAGAAAACCCTCTGGGCCACAGGGTCATTGGGAACATTTTCTCCTTGGAGCAGATCTGTCCATTGCAAAATAGGGAAACTGGCACTTGGAAACTGTCATTGTGGTGTGTGCTATTGAGCAACTCAGGTTGAATTGTTACTTTGTTTAGCCACTTTGAGCTCTGAGTATATCTGGGCTCTAGAGGTGTGGCTCCTAGGGAGGTCATCTCCAAGTGTGTTGGAGCTGGGAGGACTTGGAGATGAGGTACTATTTGGAGGGTTATATTGTATTTTATAATTGGCACACGCCTGGAGACTATGAATGCAGGGCTTCTATGCATACCTTCATAAACAGCTTATTTTAACTGACAGATAGTGGCTTTGCTGGCATAGCAGTGTCTGTTAGAGGGGCACTTTAAAGATTTAATGTGTATCATGTAAAGAGTTGAGTAAAATTATTTGATTACACACATATGTCTCCTGTGGAAAGATGAGGAAAATGAGTTAGAAGACCTTTCAGGGATTAGCACTCTGTGCCATGTTACAGGAGTGTCTTGTGCTGCATTTTACATATTTTTGGTAACTATACTCTGTCTTGTTGTTTTCTTATATACATGTTTTTAAGACCATTCCTTATTGAATAAATGCAGTGGCTAGCATTAGAAAGAAAGAAAGAAGAAAAAGATTTCTTCTTTTCCAATGTTTAGTGTGCTTGGGGTTGTTACACATAGACAAAGGTATATTCCTTAGGGACTTTACATTCTTTAGGGTAGTTTTAAGTTGGCACCCAGAGTCACATATTAGAGGAAGGCAGTTTACAAAATTCAATACAGCCAAAGTGATTGCATATTTTAAAGTGCTGTTTATTTAAAGACTCCCCCTCCCACCCCTATCCCACCCTCCCCCCACCCCCAGCCAGCTGGAAAGCCAGCTGTTCTACAGCTTGAAGAAAGTGAAACTAGATTAGAAACTGACCAGCTCCAGCAGTGAGGACAGGAGTGGTTAGGGGACTCAACTGCCATCTTAATGCCATTAGTTTTTGTAGTGACTGTTTTCCTCTGCAGAGTGTAATTTTGGTGGCAAGAACAATAACTTGTCTTTGAGGTCTTTTTGTCTTTTCTCTGTTCCCCTGCACAAACTACCTCCCCCCTTCTATGGTGGTTTATAGGGGGATTCTCCCTTAAGGGTCTTTTTGAATGGACAAAGTCAGGTGAAGTTCAAAAAGGAAGCCTCCATATTCATACAGAAGCATTCTTAACTCTAGGATCTGTGACACCAACTCCTATACTGAAAAGCTGACTTTGGTGATAGCTTTTACCTGTCGCTATGGGAACCTTTCTTCCAAAGGAACCCTTATCAAGGAGAGTACTTAACCACAATATGCCTAATCATTATGCTGATTAGTGTTAATAGGATTTGAAAAGTGGGAGAAAAAGTCTTGCTAGAGAAGATCTGTTTTGGGGAAAGCTGGGAGAGCCAGGAGGTAGATTACCATGCTCCAACCCCAGAATTTAAAGGAAAACAAAACATCTATTAATTTGGATTAACAAGTAGTTTGAGATCAAGGGAGTATGATTTATTAACTAACTTCCTCTTGACCCCCAGTCACAGCAAGTATGGTTCCTCCTTAACCATTCTTTATTATGTAGGACATTTTAATTTTCTTTCCAAATAGGGGTATTTTACTTTCATATAAAATTGTATTTATATTTTTGTGTATGTAATATTTATATGGCTCAAAATTTAGAAAACACCTAAGATTGTATGGTAAAAGTTTCCCTCACACCCCTCTCCTCAGGCACCTACCTCTAAAACATTTGTAAAATAATTTAATCTTGAAATGTATATTTACCTAAAAATAAAGTATTTTTTCAGCTGGCACTCCTGTCTTATGCCTATAATCTTAGCTACTCATGAGGCTGAGATCTGAGGATTGCCATTAGCCAGCATAGACAGGAAAGTCTATGAGACTCTTATCTCCAATTAACTACTAAAAAACTGGAAGTAGAGTTGTGGCCTATGTGGTAGAGTGCCAGCCATGAGAGAAAAAACTAAGAGGCAGTGTTCAGGTCCTGTATTTAAGTCCCAGTATCAGCACAAACCCACACATACAAAACATGACATTAACAAATAAAAAGATATTGACAAATGTTTTTTTCAAAGTATTCTTCTATTTTCTTTTAACAGGTGGAGAATGTTAATGTTTCTGATAAGCCAGTTTATAGTAAATTCTTCCTCGGTAAATAGTCTAAGATCCCAACAACTTAATTCTTGCTATATCTGAGCCCTTTTCTTCACTTTCTTCTTATTCTTTTTGTGTGCCAGTCTTGGGGCTTGCACTCAGGGCCTGGGTGCTGCCCCTGAACTTTTGTATTCAAGGATAGCACTCTACCCCTTGAGCCACATCTCCACTTATGGCTTTTTTGGTGCTTGGGCTGGCTTCAAACCCCCTAGTCCTCAAATCTCAGTTTCCTGAGTAAATAGCTAGGATTACAGCTGTGAGTCATCAGCGACTAGCCTGGGTCCTTTAATATCTCAAATTATCCATTCCTCACAAATATAATCTTAGGATCAGGAATGAAAATATCAATTTATTTTTCAGTTATTTTGAGATTGAGACACTTTCCACGATAACAAATTGCATGAGTCTCTTTTTAGATGCCCAAAGGAGAGATCCAAAGGTTTGTTACTGAGATTTAGAGCCACAGCTCCACCCAGACAGCAGTTCCTACTAATTCATGAGCTAGGTAATCTTACAGTAGCATCCATGTGGGAGACCACAAGATTCCATGGATGAAAAAAGAAAGCTTCAGTGCATAATTGCTTAAATTGTTATTTAAAAACCAAAGACCCCTGTTGCCAAGGAAGAGTTTGATTGTGACCATAATCAACCACTGTGTTTTTCATTTAACATATCTGAATATAATGCAGTGTTTAAATTTCAGAGGATCAGGGAATTGTCATTTGGATAAGTATGAAAAATGTAAATATGTACATATCTAAACAGCAGGAACTCTTAGCCCTCTAAATCCTGTTGGCTTAGTGAAATTTGGTAATTCTGAATATTGATTTAGGAAAGGAATGGTGATGTGGACATCAGTAAGGTTTTTCTTGTGCAGTCTTTAATAACTGGTTCTTGGGCCTCTTGTTTCAAAGCCTGTAATATGGTTAGTATAATTTGCACAAAAAGAAAAAAAACAAGTCATCCCCTCCCCCTCCTTAATTTTAATTTGGATGAATATATGTGGGATGGGATTTTTATATTGTTTCTAGCCAATTAAATCTCCTCTCCCGCTTTTTGGAACGTGTATACAGAAATAATCTAGCTTATGAATGCCAAATGATAACATAAAGAACTCTAGAAAATTGGAGAAAGTAGATAAATTGACCTTAGAAATGCTGACTTATGACAAGTTTCAAAAGTGACTGTCTTATGTGAAATTAAGGTAGATTTTTAATAATAACAATGTACACAGATGACTCTTGCTAAGCTCAATTTCCACGAACAGCTATAAGAACTTAAGCAAAGTCAGAAGATGCTAAAAGACATTAAGATGTCTTGAAGAATGCATGCTGTACCTGGGCAGAGCTGGGAAGCTTTGGCCAATCTGTAGTCAAAAGACAAATTCACACTGATTGATTTCAGTTACTGCTAATTGGCGTGGTGCTTTAGATAATTATGAAATGAGGCTAAGTTCAGGAGTTGTCTTTCTCTCCCTAGATGCTTCGAGGAGAGTGTGGCATATGAGATTCTTCTTGCAGTCACATTCCACTCTCACTTTGGACATGCAGCAGGAGCCAGATAGCCTTCACAAGGATCTTTTCTGGGATGGAGGCCCAGTATCTCCAGAGCCTTTAGCTCTTCTGTATGCCTCTGCTCAGGCCTTAACTGTGTTGCTAGCCTCTTGACGGGGTGGGTGGTACTCAACATTATATTTCCCTTGGGAATGTCTACAGAGGGACAGAGGCACAGTTATCCTATAGAAGTTCTCCATTGACTAGCAATATACATTCCTCCCAAGATAAAATGGCTAGGCTACTTTCTATACTCTCTCCAGAAATAAAATACTTTGTGATTTTTCTTTATCATTTATAGATGCCCTAACCTGTGTGGAGGATGTTAGCTCCCTTACCCTTTCTTTTCCCAGTCTGGGTTCTTTTATTTCCCTTCCTTTCTTCTTCTTTTCCCTTTCTGTCATTCCTTCTTTCTTTTTTTCCTTTCTCCCTCCCTCCCCTCTCTTCCTTCCTTTCATTCTTTTCTTCCTTTCTCCTATCCCTTCTCTCTTTCTTTCTTTCTTTCCTCATTCTCTCTCCCTCCCTTCTTCCTTCCTTCTCTCCTTCCCTTACTTTCTATCTTTCCTTCTTCCTTTTCCTCTTTTCTTCCTCCCATTCTCTTTCTTTCTTTCTCTTTCTTTCCTTCTTCTTTCTCTTCCTTTCTCCCTCTCCCCTCTTCCTTCCTTCCTTCTTTTTTACTTCCTTTCTTTCTTTTTTCTTTCTTTCCCTTCCTTCTTCCCTCCCTCCCTTTCTACCTTTCCTTCTTTCTGTTCCTCCTTTCTCCCTCCCTCTCTCTTCCTTCTTTCTTTCATTCTTTCTTTCGTTCCTTTCTTTTTTCCTTCTTTCTTTTCTTCCTCTTTCCCTCTCCTCTTTCTTCCTTCCTTCCTTCCTTCCTTCCTTCTTCCTTCCTTCCTTTCTTTCTTTCTTTCTTTCTCTATCTCTTTTTCTTTCTCTCTCTTCTTCTTTCTTTCTTTCCCTTCCTTCCTTTCCCTCCTCTCTCCCTCTCATTCCCCTCTCTCTCTTTCTCTCCCTCCCTCTCTTTCCTTCCTTCCTTCCTTCCTCCTTTCCTTCACACCTTCCTTCCTTTCTGCCCATACTGGAGCTTAAACATAGGCCTCACACTTTCACTCAGCTTTTTTGCTCACACTTGAACCAGGCCTCCAGTCCATTTTCTAAAAAACAGGTTAATTGGACATAGCATCTCATGGACTTTTCTGCCTTGGCTGCCTCAGATCTTAGTTTCCTGAGTAGGTAGGGTTACAGGCATGAGCCACCAGTACCTGGTTATAAAGACTGAAGATCTGTCTTTTTCCATTAGGTTTAGATGTTTTATTTGATCTTGATCTTGATGCTGTCCCAACTAACAAAAGCCTACATGAACTAATATTCCTCAGAACTGAATGAAAGGAAGGTCATCCTATACCTGGATTAGCATGAGTAAAAGCCAGGACATAATTAATCCTGTTGTGATAGGAATGTGCTTTGTTATCCCAAAGGGCCTATTATTTAAAAAGCATTCTTTTAATTTTAGATGTTTGCTTCAACAAATATTTAATGATATGCTTTGTGGGGGAAAATAGGTACTTCAGAGACTTTGCTTCAAACATAGTCTCTATTGTCAATGAGTTTACAATTCAAAAGTACAAAGATGTAACAATTCAACCTAGACTGTGATAAATACGTAAGATATGCAAGTAGTGCTTTTGTAAAGGGAAGATTCATAAAGGAAAGAACAAGTGTATCATGTTAGAGAGTTAAAGAAAGTTTCTTAGAGCAGTTGTTTGAGATGTGATTCTAATAGTCCAGCTTGACTATTAGAATCAATTCCATGAAGAAAGGCCATCATTCTCAGTAGTAGAACGGCATATTTGTGGTTGGCAAAAATAACAAGGACAGGGAGAAATGGGTAAGGCATCTGAAGGGGTAGATTAGGGTGATATTTCCATCAGTCTTTAACACTGCATAGATGTTTATTCTTTATTTAATTTTATTGTAAAGGTGATGTACAGAGGATTATGGTTATATAAGTAAGGTAATAAGTACATTTCTTGTGGAACAGTGTTACACCCACCCTCATTTTTCTCTTACTTTTCCTCTTCTCTTACTCCCTCCCACCCAAGTTGTAAAGTTCATTTCTAGTGTAGTGTCTTGTGAGTATTGCTGTTGCATTGATTCACTCTTTGTCCTTTATCTATCATTTTGTGATTCCCCCTCACTTCCTCCAAAACAGATAAATGTAAATACAAGACACAGGGTACCAAAATAAAAAACAATGACATTAGGTGATAAAGCAAATGGGAAAAAAAGGAAAAAGAAATGACTTCATACAGTACAGTAAAAAAATCATGCTTCCATATCTTGGGGTTCATTTCAATTAGCATCATTGTATATGGTCATATATGCATAGTTATTGAGTTATTGTGATCCTCTTCTAGGACTATCTTAGACATATACTAATTACAAATGAGGGAAATTGAATAGCCTATGTTTCTTTGGGTCTAGCTTACTTCACTTGATATGATTTTTTTCCAAGCCTTTCCTTTTTTTTTTTTTTGTCCATTGTGGGGCTTCAACTCTGGGCCTAGGCGCTGTCCCTCAGCTCTTCAGTTCAAGGTAAGTGCTCTACCTTTTGAGCCACAGTGGGCTTTTGGCTTTTTCTGCTTATGTGGTGCTGAGGAATCAAACCCAGGGCCTCATTCATGCAAGGCAAGCACTCTACCACTGAGCCACCTTCCCAGCTCCTCTTTCCATTTTCTTACAAATGGGGTGGTGTCATTTTTTTTTTCTGATAGAAGCATAGAATTCCATTGTGTATATATACCACATTTTCTTGATCCATTCATCTACTGCGGGGCATCTTAGCTATGGTAAATAATGCTGCAATGACAGGGCACTGATGGTTCATGCCTGTAATCCTAGCTACTCAGAATGTTGAGATCTGAGGACAGCCGTTCAAAACCAGCCCAGGTAGGAAAGTCTGTGATACTTTTATCTCCGGTGAACCACCAGAAAATAGGAAGTGGTACTGTAGATCAAGTGATAGAGCTCTTGCTTTGAACTGAAGAGCTCAGGGACAGTGCCCAGGCCCAGAGTTTAAGCCCAAACGACTGACCAAAAAAAAAAAAAAATGCTGCAATGAACATAGTTGTGCTGGTAGCTTTATTTATTTATTTATTTAATTTTAAAATTTGATATCTTTATTGTTATGGTGATGAACAGGGAGGTTACATTTACATACAGTTACATAAAGCTGGTAGCTTTAGTGTGACCTTGTTTGTGATCATTTGGGTAAATCCCAGGAGTGGGATTGCTGGATCATAGGGGAGCTCTATGATTATACAAGTAGTATCTGAAGGCTTAGGTTAAATAAAAGCAGCCTGACAATGTTTGGTACTCAGCTGTAAAAGGAATTTGCACATATTTTGTTATATGTATCCCTAAGTGTCTTATGTTTTTTGAATGCCATTATAAATAGTATTATTAATTTAATTAAAATTTCCAATTACTCGATGCTAGTGTAATTGTCCTTTGGTATCCAAGGAGGATTGTTTTCAGGCCTACTGTGGATACAAAAACAATTGCATATGCAAGTCCTCTATAAAATGTATAGCATTTGCATTTAATCATACATATCCTCCTGTATACTTTAAATAATTTTTAGATTACTTCTAGTATCAAATACAATGTAAATTCTGTTTATTCAGACTTTATAGTACAATAGTTATTGTTCAAAGAATGACAAGATAAAAGCCTGCTTGGCTATTATAAGCCTAATGACTGAATATAATATCTCCTGTATATGGAGCCCACAGGTGTGGAGGATTGACAGAATATAGATAAAGTTCCTTTTTTTTTTGGTGGGGAAAGGATTTGGAATCAAACCTATGGCCTCATACATGCTAGCAGGTGGTCTACCACTGAGCTACATCTCCAGACCTTGGGTTTTTAATGTTTACTTTGTATCCTGTGACTTAATAAATTCACTTAATAATTCTAGCATCTCTTTCATCTTTTTGTAGGTTCTTTGGGACTTTCTGTGTGCATGGTTATGTTGTCAGTTATAAAAAAAACTTTACATTTTCCTTCTGTTTGCCATTTCTTTCTTTTTTTCTTGCCTTATTGCATTAGCTGGGACTGCCAAATACAATGTTGAATAGGAGTGATGAGAATAGACATTTTTATTCTATTCATGAAGAAAAGTATTCAGACTTCCACTGTTATTTGTGATGGTAGTTGAAAGGTTTTTCAAAAAGATGCCTTTCCTGGGGCTGGGAAGGTGGCTCAGTGGTAGAGTGCTTGCCTAGCATGCATAAGGCCCTGAGTTCGATTCCTCAGCACCACATAAGCAGAAAAAGCCAGAAGTGGCGCTGTGGCTCAAGTGGTAGAGCACTAGTCTTGAGCTGAAGAGCTGAGAGATAGCACTCAGGCTCAGAGTTCAGGCCCCAGGACTGGCAAAAAAAAAAGAAAGAAAGAAAAAGAAAAAGATGACTTTCCTATTTTTTAAAAAAAAGTCTACTACGGGGCTGGGATGTAGCTCAGTGGCAAAGTGCTTGCCTAGCAAGTGCAATGTCCTGGGTTCGATCCCCAGTACCAAAAAAGAAAAGACAAAAAAAATACAGTTAAAAAAAAACCCAAACAAAAAAGTCTACTACCGTGTCTAAGAATTTGGCTATATAGACAGATAAATCTGGATTTGAAGCAATCTTTTATATTTTCCAGATGAGTGTTGTGGGTTAGTACTTACTATGTCCTAATGTCCTATAAAATGAAGAAGGCAGCAACACTTAATAGTGTTGTTATCAGTATTAAAATTTTATTTTATTAGCATAAATTAATAGTACAAAGGAGTTTCATTGGGATATTTACAACTAGCATATAATTTGCTTGGATCAAATTCATTCATTTATATTACTCTCTCCTAATTCCCTTTTCTCGTTGATTGCTAAAATGAGATCGCACATGCAAAGTGATTACCAATAAATTATCAATAAATACTTGTTATTAACAAAATCTTATTAACCGAGGTCAATGTGTAAGAAGATTAGGTACATGAAAATTTCAAGTTCTAGACATAGACTGGGGATGGAAAACAGAAAGTGTTTTTCTACAAACAACTATATTTTCACCAAGATCATCCTGCTAATTTTAATTAGAATTGCTAGCTGGGCTAGTGAGAGGAAAATGGGTTATATATGTGGTCTCATTTTAGGGCATCCTGTGTAAGTCGGAGAGTTTGAGTGTTAGTTCTGTAGGTTGTAAATCTTTTTTTTTTTTTTTTTTGGTCCGTTCATGGGGCCTGAACTCTGGGCCTGGGCGCTGTCCCTCAGCTCTTCAGCTCAAGGCTAGCGCTCTACCACTTGAGCCACAGCGCCACTTCCGGCTTTTTTCTTTTTGCTTATGTGGTGCTGAGGAATTGAACCCAGGCCCTCATGCATGCAAGGCAAGCACTCTACCACTGAGCCACCTTCCCAGCCCCTAAGTTACAAATCTTGATGGGTCCATGCATATGTGTTGGTGAATTTTTTTGAAAAGTCTGCAGTAAATATTGATTTTTTGTGTTTCCCATATGGGAACACTAAGATCCATATTCTTCAGTGTCTTCTTTCAAAATGTCATCAGGCTTGTAGGGTAAACCACCTTTTGTAGTACTACCTGGCCTGTGCTTTGACGTCAGCAGGTCAGCTTACCTTTTACAGCTGTCAGAATGAGCTGGAACATGGCTAAAACTTCTTCAAAAACAAACAAACAAACAACAAAAAAACAGTGTCCCTGACTCAACCCTGATTTGATTTTATAGTTTCTAGATTTGGGAATAAGTTCACAATGAATGGTTCATATTCTTTCTTTCCTTATTTATGTATTGAGATGAATCTGCTAGCCACTATGATCAGAGAGGTATAGTATAAACATATGCAGTATTTTTGGATTGTGTGTGTGTGTGTGTGTGTTTTACCAGTCCTGTGGCTTGAACTATACAACTTGCACTATACCACTTGAGCCACAATTCAACCACTTCAGCTTTTTGGTAGTTAATTGAAGAGTCTCACAGACTTTCCTGCCTAGATAGCATTGAACTATGATCTTCAGATCTCAGCCTCCTTTGTAGCTAGGATTAAAGGTGTGAGCCACCAGTACCCAATTTGTGTGTTTACTTTTAATTCATTTATTACTTGATATGTGAAACCTGATGGAAGTATGGAGCATTGTCCCTTAAATACTTATAGGACAAAGATTCCTTGTTCTGGGTTCTTCCTCTTTGTTTGTTGGATATGACTAACTCTCAATTCTTTGGCTGGCCATAACTCTTCTGACTTCATTCATATTTTTCTTATTCTTAGAGTCCTAGTATTTATGATCTGTATCACTTATATGACACATTTATGCTATGACTAGTGATTATTCCTATGACTAGCTTATCCTCTTCATCTGATTGAAAGATCTATGGGGACACTAAATACTGTTTTAAAATATGGCTAAGTAAATACCTGATTGCTGGCTACTGAGAAGCAACATTCTGTTCATTTTTCCTTTCCTATTGACCTTTTTTTTTTTTTTTCCTTAAATGAGTTTTGAAATCTCTCAAATGACAGCTCAGGCCATGAGAAGGGACAAGAACAACCATGGAAAGTACCTTCAAATATATATATTTTTTAAATTTTTTTAAATTTTAAAATTTTTTTGTCGGTTGTGGGGCTTGAACTCTGGCCCTAGGTACTGTCCCTCAGCTCTTCAGCTCAAGGCGAGCGCTCTACCACTTGAGCCATAGTGCCACGTTCGGTTTTCTGGTAGCTTATTCCAGATTAGAGTCTCACAGACTTTCCTGCCCAGGCTAGCTTTGAACCTCGATCCTCAGATCTCAGCCTCCTGAGTAGCTAGGATTATGGTGTGAGTCACTGGCGCCTGGCCCTTCAAACATTTTGATAAGTGAAAAACTGTGTTTCTCAGTCATGTTTTAGTTGTTATTTCTTTCCTTTCCTTTCCTTTCTTCCTTCTCTCCTTACTTCCTTAATTTCTTTTTTTCTTTCTGCCTTCCTTTCTTCTTCCTTCATTTTTTCTTTCAATCCTGGGGCTTGAAGTCAGGGCCTGGGCACTGTCCTTGACTTTCTTTTGCTTAAGGCTAGCACTCTAACACTTGAGCCACATCACCCCTTCCAGTTTTTTTTTTTTTTTCTGTTTATGTGGTACTGAAGAATCCAATCCAGGGCTTCATGCATGCAAGGCAAGCACTCTACCACTTAGCCACATTCCCATCCTTCCATTCCTCCCTCTGTCCCCTCTTTTCCTCCCTCCGTCCCTCCTTCTTTCTTTTTTCTTGTAGCTTGCTTCTTATTTTTGATATTAAAAAAAAAACCAAATCCCCTATAGAAAAAACAGGAACACATTTCCTTTATGTATTGTTAAAATTAGCTTAAATTAGTTGTACAAGGGTATCTGTGACATTTTCACACATGTACACAGCGTATCCTGATCAACTTCAATCCTTCTGTCACTTCCTCAGCCCACTTCCTCTCTTTAAAATTATTATTATTTTTTTTGTCAGTGGTGGGGCTTGAATTCTGGGCTTGGGCGCTGTCCCTGTGCTCTTCAGCTCAAGGCAAGTTCTCTACTGCTTCAGCCACAGCGCCACTTCCAGTTTTCTGGTGGTTAATTGAAGATAAGAGTCTTATGGACTTTCCTGCCCGGGCTGGCTTTGAACTGTGATCCTCAGATCTCAGTCTCCTGAGTAGCTAGGATGACAGGCATGAGCCACCAGTGCCCAGCTTAAAACTGTTTCAACATATTTAATTGTATTTTTTATTTTCATGCATGCAAATAAACAACATGGACTATATTTATGCTCATTCAACCATCTTTATTGGCCCTGATGCCCCACTACTGCTCTCATCAACAGAAACTGTTTACTTTTCTTATCACTCATTTAAAAAATAGGTACACAATTCTATGCTTGTTTTGAAAAAAAAGTTAGATGATGATGATGATGATTCTATTTACTTTTATTAATGCTTATTCTGGGGCTTGAACTAAGGGCCTGAGTGCTGTCCCTGAGCTTTTTGCTCAAGGCTAGCACTATGCCCTTGGAGCCACAACTCCACTTCCAGCCTTTTTTGTGCTTAATTGGAAATAAGAGTCTCATGGACTTTCTGGGCCAAGTTGGCTTTGAACCGTGATCTTCAGATCTCAGTCTCTTGAGTAGCTAGAATTACATGTAGGAACCACCAGTGCCAATGTTGGTCTTTTTTTTTTCTTGTTTACGTGGTCTTATTTTTATTTTTTTTTAAATATGGAACAATTCATGAATTTGCCTGTCATCCTTGCACAGGATCCATGCTGATTTTCTCTGTATCGTTCCAATTTTAGTGTATGTGCTGCTGAAGCGAGCATGAAAATGTTGGCCTTTTTAACAGAGTTGCTTTTATTTATTTATTTTAAAGAAAACCAATGTAATTTTGAAGTACTGTTTTAAGAATTTCAAAATGCAGTAATACACTTGGTTTCCTCTCTCTGACAAAGAACACAATTCTAATTAAAAACTGGTAAGGGCACAACAAAGGGAATCAAGCAAATGCATGCAGAGATCTGTACTACTTGATACTCCTGTGCTAGCTTGCACTTAAAATACCTCAAGGAAATAGAAATCATCACAGATGAGGCATAATCTTAATCTCGGTGTTTACAAGATCTAAAAGGTAACTGTCAGTGAAGTATGGAGAGCACAGAAGAATCTAACCCGGAATGGGGAACAATTTACCATATTAAGAAGGTTTGGAATTAAGGGTTTCATAAAACTTGTGACCTTTGCTTTGACTTTCTTATTCTTACCTTCAGTGAATATCACACAGTTTTAAAAACTTAGTAATGTGTAAT
This sequence comes from Dipodomys ordii, assembly GCF_000151885.1. Taxonomy (NCBI): domain Eukaryota; kingdom Metazoa; phylum Chordata; class Mammalia; order Rodentia; family Heteromyidae; genus Dipodomys; species Dipodomys ordii. The sequence continues at coordinate 3,534,096 of NW_012267266.1, forward strand.
AATGCCGGATGAAACTTTAACTCAAAATTTGGGAAAAGGAAAACAGACACAGTAAATTTCAACTCAATTTTATGTATACAATAGAGTTGAAAAACAATCTAAGCTACCTTAAAGAGAAATCGACTCAGAGGCCAAAACCACTATATTAAAGCATGCTCTAGTAAGTAAAATTTTTGCAGTTCAATGATTTCTCATTTTCTTGCAAGTAACTATCTTTTCTCAAGTTTTATTTATTTATTTATTTTTATTTATTTTTTGGTCCGGTTGTGGGGCCTGAACTCTGGGCTGGAGCACTGTCCCTCAGCTCTTCAGCTCATGGCTAGCACTCTACCTCTTGAGCCACAGTGCCACTTCCAGCTTTTTTCTTTTTGCTTATGTGGTGCTGAGGAATCGAACCCAGGGCCTCAGGCACGCAAGGCAAGCGCTCTACCACTGAGCCAACTTCCCAGCCCTCTTTTCCCAAGTTTTAAAAGCATCCCTTGGTAGTTTTATTCATGTATGCCAATATTTTGGCCATGTTTCCTTTCTTTTGGTTAGTTGGCATTGTGAAAAACTTACGGTCTCACTTGACAACTGACCTTTTTTTTTTTTTTTTGTCATTCGTGGGGCTTAAACTCTGGGCCTGGGCACCCCTCAACTCTTCAGTTCAAGGCTAGCACTCCACCACTTGAACCACAGTGCCACTTCTGGTTTTTTCTGTTTATTTGGTACTGAGGAATTGAACTGAGGGCTTCATGCATGCTACGCAAGCACTGTACCACTAAGCCACATTCCCAGCCCCATTTTTGTTTTTACTTTTTTAAAAGAAGACTTCTCTTACAGTTCCAGGTATCATTCCAAAATGAATACCCTCTCTAAAATGACTACCCTCTAATGACATTCACTAATTTCCTAGTAATATGTTCATTAAGTTGTCTTGGTCAAATACTAATGGTCTCTTCCCAGTGGCCCATCCAGGTGGTTCTAGACCAATACAGAGAAAATCGTAAACTGAAGTTCAGGAGTATTGCCCTGTGGGCAGAGCAGGACATTGCCACCCCTGAGAGAAACCCCTTGCTGCTGGAAAGAATTGATCGGTAGCTTGGAGGAGGCACATGAGTGGCCCCAGACGGGAAGGGTGCTTGCTCTCTTCTTTCTCATTATGGAAATTAACTGGGTAGTTTTCCACTGTACTTGGTATGTGCTCAGCTAACTGAGAGGACAAATGGGAGCTGGAGCAGAGACAGATGCCCTTGAGAGGACCCTTTTCACCTCTGCCAGCTCCACCTCTGCTACCTTTGTTTCCATACCATGTTGCCTCTGGCCTTCTTCTGGGAGATGAGGCAGTCCTGGGGCCTCTGGCAAATGGTCTTCCTTAAGCTCAGAGTTTGTTGCACAGAAGTTAAAGCTAAAAGCATTGGTGTTTAGCTTAGTTCTGTGAAGAGATCTCTTAAAACTGGAGTGCATGCTAGAAAGGTGTGTCTGAAAGAAAACATTCAGTTGACAAAGCATTCTGCTGGGCTCCATAGTCTTCACAGGACCAGTCAGGAACCATATCTTTGTGAGTTTAAGAGTTTACTTTTCTCATCTGTCAAGTTAAATAATAACCTAGTCATTCCAGCGAAGAAGTGAATGGTGTCATTGTAAAAGGAAGAACTGAAAAGTGGTGTGTGTGACTGCAGGACTCACAGGGTAATCTCCCTGAACCTCATTCTCCATTCTGTGGTTGGAAGATTACTTTCCTTGAATTTGTTAGAAACAATTTGGGGAAGGGACTGTATGTTGGCTTGCAGTTGACCTAGTCATACTTGAAGGGTGAAGTTAGTTTCTAAGTTCTGCCCAACTTTCTAAGTTTCTCAGTTCATTTTCTAAGTTCTTCATGGATATACACTCTGTTCCTGGATAGAGAGGGGGTCAAACAATTCATAGACATTGTAGTCTGTCCTCTGGCAAAAATTACTCAGATGCTTCATACATGGAAAATTCAAACTTCCCTGCCCAAGATTCTTCTCAGTCACTGTCACTACATATCTCATTCATTCCTCGAGTCAGGTCTTTTCATGCAAATCAGATCTAGGTGAATATGATCCTCTAATCCAGTTCCTGAAGTTCAATACTACGCCTCCCTTTAATCCATCTGAAGAGATGAGCTATCTTCCTTCTACTTTGGATACAGTGCTGGGATAGATGCCGGGGAAACGCTATAGCTGGATCTTTAAAAAATAAAGTAGTAATGCTTACATGCTTGTGTGTGTGTGTGTGTGTGTGTGTGTGTGTGTGTGTGTGAGAGAGAGAGAGAGAGAGAGAGAGAGAAATACTGGAGTTTGCACACAGGGCCTGGGCACTGTCCTTTAGCTTTTTCATTCAAGTCTGGCAATCTATCATTTGATCCACAGATCCACTTCCAGCTTTTCGATGGTTAATTGCAGATGTGTCTCAAGGGCTTTTCTGTCCAGGTTGGCTTTAAACTGGGATCCTCAGATACTCAGCTTAGGTAGCTTGAATTACACACATGAGCCACCAGTGCCTGGTGCTTACTTTTTTTTTTTGAGGTAAAGTCTTGAAATGACCTTTTGTCTATGTGTCAGGATCTTATGGTGTAGCTCAGACTTACCTCAAACTCACTATCTTCCTGCCTCAGCTTCCTAATTTCCAAGCTTACAGCTAGGTGCTTAGCTCTAAAATTATTATTATTATTATTATATTAAATAGTTGTACAAATAAGTTACAATTTCATGTCATAAATCATAAATTCATAAATCCAATACTTCTTGATCAGTGTCACCCCTTTCATCATTTTCCCTTTCCCTGCCTACCCTCAAATTACATATTTCAGCCTTTACATAATTGAATATAGTAGCTGCATATTTTGAAATAATTTCAGACATTAAAAAGCTATCAAATATCCTTGGCCCAGCACCCCCAAATTACATAACTCTCAAAATGATCAAAACTAGGGCATTAATAGTATAAATGTAAAACTATTAGCCAATCTTCACACTTTATTTGGATTTTACCAATTTTCCTACTAATAACCTTGTCCTGGTTCAAGATTTGTAACTACATATTATAATTATGTCTCCTTAGTTTTCTATCTGGGGTAGATGTTTCCTTTTAGAAAGGGAGAAGGATCAGTCACTAGTCCAGAGCAGTTGTGAGATCCAGCCTGGCCTATGCAGCACTCAGAGCTACTGCCCAGCATGAAGCCCCACTACTCTTGGTTCTGTCCTTTGAATTGGCTTTCTCCTATAATGTGGCTTGTGTTGACAACTAAGCAGTTTCCTCAGGTAGCTCACTCTTCAGATCAAGCTGGTGGAGTTTCTGCTTTACAAATTCTTTCTTAAAATGTGTAGTTTCCCACTGAATCTTGTTGCCATGCCCAGAAATCTTATCAAGTTAATCTTCCCTGCCTTGACTGTTTATGATAGGGCAATATCCTGAAGACTAGCAAAATTCCTGATCTTTAATGGGGAAGAAGCTACAAGGCATGTCCTGAGGATATGCGGGTTCTTTTGTCTATCTCAAGATTCTTTGAGGTTTTACGTTTAATCTTGCCGAGCTCTTAACAATGGTATAAGTCTTTTCTTAAACTGAGCTCAGTATCTTCTTCCCATATGCCATTCTTTATAGAACACTCCTAGTTTAGAGAACAACATCTGTCTAGCTTCCTAAGCTGTTAGAAATGTCAGAATGATCTTCAGCTCCTTTTTTTTATTTTTTACTCCATCCCTCATATGGTATCTTGACCATTCATGACAGATTTTACTATTGCCAAATCCCTTTTATCTAGTTCTTTTTATTCACGATGGTTTAGTTGGGTCCTATAGATTCCTCTAAACTGAAGTTGTAAATGGAATTCCCTGCCTTCAGTGTCTCTGCTGTCTTCTATTTATTACTTGTTGCTGGAATTCACTTTCTAAAACAAGGTATCTGTCCCCAACCCAGAAATCCTCAATAGCATCTCAATAAAGTGAGACTCTTCCACAGGGCATGTGAGACCTTTCACAGTTCAGCCCCCTCCCAATTATGAGCCCACTCTTCCACCCATATTGCTTGAAAGTTGCAAACAAATTGTGTATTCTTCTTCTTTAGTGCTTTTGCTCATTCTATTTCCTTGGCTTGGTGAGCCTCTCTTCTCCTGCTCTGTCAGTTCCTAGCTTCATTGTCCTGCTAGGCTTAGCAGTATTTCACAGTGTGTCTGACCCCTCTGGCACAGTGACTCATGGCCTCCTCTAGGTCTCCATAGCAGTTCATAGATCTTTCAAAAGCATTGTGGGACGAGAATATTGTGTATATGTCATAGCCTGGTTGAGTATAATATTGACCTATAGCAAACCATGTGCCTTGTTTGACTTTTTTGTGCCATACTTAAGTTAGAAGGATAATAACCGTTTGAGGACTTGAAGAGAATCACCTTAGGATTTTACCTTATTCTATTGGGGATACACCCCTTATTATTCGTGGAAGGACATAGTTCTAAGGGTGCAATATGCTAAAAGATAGGAAGGCAGTAAATTGAAATGTCATTTTGGATTAAAAGAAGGTAAGTTACAAAGTAATGCACTGGACTGGACTCTACTATCCTTGTAGTTTTTTTTATATTCTTGCCCAACCCAAATCTTTGAGATGTGTGTTAGAATATGCATTTCATTAGCTTCTGTGGGCAGTACCTCAAAACATTATTCAGAGATGGGAGAACTCAGTGGCTTCGTGTCCACTATTCCTATCCTCTTGGCAGTAATAGTGTGCAACAGACACTCCATAAATAAAATCTGAGAGGGAAAATGAAATGATTTCTTCTCTTGTACACTTCTGTGAGTTACATGTGTTAGACCTAAGTAGCCTAGCCAGGGAAGCAGGTTCATAATCAACCCAGTTGGGCAAAGGGGCAAACACCTGCAATTCAAGCTATTTGGGGGTTGTGCAGGCTGCTTGAGCCTAGGAATCAAAGTCTAGTCTGAAAAAACATAGAGAGATGTTGTCTCAAAAAAGGAAGAAAGGAAGGAGTGGGAGGAAGAGAAAGGAGGAGGAGAGAGAAGAAGAGGGAGAGAAGGAAAAGGAGGAGGAAGAGAAAGAGGAGAAGGGAGGGAGAGAGGAGGAAAGGGGGAGGGAGAGATGAAGGAAAGGAAGAAGTCCAAGTTTCGAGAAGGCCTAGTTCAATACCATAGCCTATTTGATATTCAGAGTTTCCTGAGCCTCCTGCTTCACTGCAGAGACATAAGAGATGTATAGACAGGGTGATCAGCAGCAAATGGATGACAGATTTGCATTCTGGATCAGGCAGTTAGAAGTGGCAGCACAGGAGGAGAGCTGGGATCTAGATCTTTAGGCAAGGGAAAAGACTACTCAGGCCTGGCCAGTTGTCTGGTTTTGTTTTGAAATGATGACAGTCCTTCCTGGAAACCTGCCTCTCTGGGGCCCATCTCAGCCACTGCCTTTGGTCTGACCTTGTTCAGGTTGTACTCAGGCTTTTGTTTTCAGCAGGCAAAACTGTGGTTCCTTCTTCATCTGCGAGAACTGGTGAAGAGAGTGTTTGAAGCCAATTAGGTAAGTGACGTGGCACCAAAATAGAGACTAGATGGGCTGATTGTTTTCCTTTGAAAATTTTAGCAGAATCCTAGGCTGAGAAATACTCTTAGTCTAGATATCTTTTTGGGATACCAAATTTCTTCCTGAAGCAAGATTTTTCCCTGTATTCCATTCTAAATATCAAATCCAAGCAGCATCCATGAATCTATGATTGTGGTAATTAGATGGGAGGGTTGGGGCAATTTAGGAAGATGATAGGGGCCTGACCTCCCCTTGTCTTCAGAATCTACAATAGAGGGAGAATGGGGAAATGATGAATACTTGATCAAAAATGGGGCGTGTCCCTCCTAAATTAGGACAGCTGGCTCAATGAAAAAAATGGTTTCAGTCTGTTACTAGCCCTCAGGACCAGATGTTACGAAATCAGAAATTAAACTCTGACTCTGGGCAGCACTCTCCAGACACTGAGGGCAGGGTACCTCTCTACCCAGCTGCATATTTCTCTAGAGAAGTCTCAAGAGTGTTGAGGAAGGACGCTTGTTGGCCTGTGTTGCTGTGTCTTAGAGGATATTGGTTTTGCATCTGGTTGGCTTTAATTTGTCCTTGGAGGTGTCATCTCTTCCTGGTGGGCACCCCCTCCCCCCCCCACGGCCAGCTCAAGGTGACCTCCCTGCGCTCCATAGATAGACGAGCTAGCCTGCTTGATCTCTGTGATATTCCTGAGAAACTGATTTTGCTACAAGGCCGAGTGAACCATATGGCAGCCTAGATTACAGAGATTGTTGGCATTTATCAAGAGCAGGCTTTTTGGCTATAGCAAGTCTTGCAGGTAGGGTTACCACACCATCTGTGATCACAGCATATAGGATCAGCTAGGTGCACACAGCAATCCGTTCTCACCCACTTCCTGCCTCCAAATGAAAAGGACAGACAACTTTAATACCAAATATTGGCAATCAATTTTTTAATCTCCCAGATTGGCATTTGCTTTGAAGGATGCTAGGAAGATCTAGGAGTTGCATATCAGACTAGTAACATAAAGCAAAAGGTACATAGTAATTTAATCGTTTGAAAGAAAAATAGAATTCAGAGAAGATGGAGATCACTTAGGGCTGAAAAACCATGGACATAGTTAGGACTGGAGGTTAGCCTGGAAGAATGAATTGGTTTGGTATTAATAGGAGGATAAGGGAAAGTCTGTTAGGTCAAAAGAACAACATGAACAGAGGTGGAGACAAGTAAGGTGTCTTTACAGGATTTTGAGGAAGTTAATATAGTTGAGGTAGAGATACAGGGAGCTGAGATTAGAAAAGTAGGGCAGGACCAGATTAAAGAGGGTCTCTGGAGGTAGACAAAGGAATATAGGCCTGGTTTGGGAAGTGATAGGACACCATTGTAGTTTTTGGAGCAGAAGATTCACTACAAAGGGAAGAATGTTTGTAACTGCTTTAAATATACAATTCAGAGTGGACTAGATCCATTTGCTGGAGACTAACTTTCTGTTAGAAAGTTCTAGAAGCTATAAAACCAGGGGAAGATAATCTGGAAGACTTGAGAGTGAGTTGAATGGCAAGTACGAAGGGGAAAAAAACAAGATTTTGATTTTGGAAAGCTGGAAAGACAAATAGTGCTATTAACACAAATGAAAAAGTTAATAAGGAAAGGTAATTTTTTATGGGGGAAAATAATGAATTTGGCAATGACTTTATTTACTTAGGATACTTATAACATTTGTTATGTTCTCAGCACTGTTCTAATTACTTTATAAACATTTAACTCACTTAGTTCCCTCAATAATCATGTGAAATAGTGTTATTATCTTCTTTACTAAAAAGAGCGACAATGAAGCAGAGAAGGTTAGTGATTTGCCCAAGATCAGAATAAATTGCAGTCAAGATTCTGAGCCTGGGCTAGCTGTACAAGGCTCTTTTGGGTTGATGAAGAAATCAAAAGCTTTCTTTTTTTTCCTTCAGACAGAATCCTGGGCAGGAAATGTAGAAATGAGTTTGACATGGACACACTATTGAGGATCTTATAAAGATCTCGTGATCTAATTAACATACTCAGCTGTGTGTTTTGAAAGAGGTAGTCTTTGGCAGAGGAGAACAGGACAGACATGTATCCAGCTAGGGATATCAGAAATGACTTACAGAAGGAGAAGGAATTGTAGCTAGATGTTAGTAAATGGGACAAGTTGGATTTAGGTAACTGATAGTGGAGAAAGCACACAGGAACTCTTCATTCCCTGAAATATCACCTCTGTGAAGTGGTAGTGGCAATTGCTTTGTCCTTGGCCGTGGGCAGTGGCTGCTAGGAGATGGGCAAAACCTGGTCGATTCCGGTCCTCCATCCCTGCTTTATACCTTAATGGATCACTCTTCAGAAAAATAGTGGCAGGTGGAAAAATATTACAACACAGAGGTCAGGCATTACTTACAGAATTGTTCACTGGACATACTGGACATATTTCAGTACTTGTAACTCAGACTTTGTCTTATCAGAGAGTATAGTCCCAGGAGAGAGATGTCAGTTTAAACTCCAACTAACCACTTCCTAGCTCTGTGGCCTTAGGATTACTGCCTTTCTCAAGTTTGTTTTGTTAACTTCAAAATGTGGCTAATAACATTTGCTTTTCTTACCTAACAGGGATACTGGGAGGATCAGAGGAGATAATGTTCATGAAAGAGCTTTGAGATTGCAGAGTGCTATATCAAAGCACGCTGTGATTTATACAGCTACTAACCAGTCTCCGCACTGAGAGATTAGTGCTCTGGGAGTGCCTTTGTGCATAACGTAGTATTCATAGTCCTTCTGCCAAAGATTTAAAGGGCAAGGCCACAGACCTAGTTTGAGACCCCATATAGAATGCTTTCTGTTTCATTGGTTCCAAGATTGCTCCCCTCCACCCCTCCTTCCCAAACATTGACAAATCTGGCTGTGCCTTAAGTTTGATGACAATGTGGCCATAAGAGCAGCTATGTCTGTTCTTGAAATCAGGTGGGGCACATATTCAGGCTTTCTTTTTTCTAGTTTTTTTTTTTTTTCCATGCTGACAGTCAAAGCTGTTTTATCTCAAACTTTGCGAGCAGAAATCTTGCTGAAATGCATCAAGACCTTTTGCTTCCTCTATAGACATAAAACTCGTCTGTTTTTGAGCATCGTGTGATATGTTGTAGTCATCCTTTCTCAGTGCATGGTTGGCTGGAAACATGGCTTGAAACATATATGTCCTGATACCCTGTGTATTGATTTTTGCAAAAATCTCTAATGACAGTTTTTAATCATCATTTTCTGTTTCCTCTTAAAAGTGGAAGGCAAGATGCATTACAATGAGACAACCATTTATTTACCCTGGGCTTGACCATTTGGGGGCACTAAGGTATAATGAGGAGCTGGGTCCTCTACCCCTGTCCTGTAAGTTCCTAATCATGAGTGACAGGCTAACCAACCCCTTCTCCATGAACCTTCTCTTCAGAATGAATTCTGTTCATGAAATTCTGTTCTTTCCTTTTCCCCCTTTGAAAGCTCTTCAGGTTCTACTTCAAATTCAACACTTCTATGGGGGAGTAGTTCTTGCTATTTTATTTTCCTACTTATTATCTGAGTGTTAAAAAGTGACACTTGCTTCTGCTCTTGTCCTCTTGTTGGTGTTCAGGGCACACAGACCAAGGATTTGTAATGGACAATGTAGATCCTCAGGTACAAGAAAGACATTTACATGTATTGGGCATGCACATTCACAGTTCATAGGCATTACTATAGCTGATTCTTGCAACAACCTGAGGAAGTGGGCCTTCTCTTCCCAATTGGACATCTAGAAAACTCAGACCCCAAGATAGGTGATTTCCTATCCAGTCATGCTAATTATAAATAATGGAGCCATTTGAATCCACACTTTCTAGGAAGAGCAAGTATGAAAGCAAAGAAGCATGATCACTGGATTATTGACTTTTACCAACCACCTGGTCATTTCCTTTTACTATGTGGAAGCTTAGTAGATGGCTAGATTTGTGTGGGGGGGTTCCTGCCCAACTTAGGGGAGATAGTGATGCCCAAGGCCCCCTCCTAGTTGGAACTGTGCTATTTTTCAGCCTCTGATTGGGTCTCCTCTGGCCCCTGCTTCCAGTGGCTCCTGATTCAGGTCAAGTGCTGTGTGATGCCCTAGAAATAACGGGGTTTCTAGCCCAGCATGACTCCCTTGAGCCCCAGGGCATGCTAGGGCAGTGCAGACTCAGAGCTGTGTTTATTTCTATTATGTCATTTGCTTATTATAGGCAGCTTGTTAGGTGTTAGTTACCACCTCCCTGTGATTCCCTGCCTTTTCTTCTTCTGTCTTCCCGGATGCTTTGGAGGCTTGGGAGGCCAGGGACCCAGGAGGCAGTATTCTAAATGAGTTCCTTCTCTATTTCTTCCTCATATTGGAATTCAGCGTTTCTCCCATTGTCCCTTGAGGATAAGCTTTTGTTAGCAATACTGGTACTGTAAATGAGAGTGGCCCCTGTGTGGGTCAGATGAAGGAGTGCCTCAAAGGGTTGAAAAGAGAGCAAACTATGGAAGCAGGGCCCTGGACTGAGGAGTGTTGCTTAGGATCTTCAGGGGCCAAGAGCAAGGAGTTGGCAGCCTTTGTGTTTTGGTGTTCTGTTTCCTGTCACCTTGCCATGAACTTGTCTTCTTAAATCTTTATACAGGAAGGCTGATTTTGCAAGTCAGGCTAAGAGATGCTGATGAAGTCTGGCCCTAGAGTCACATTCATGGGATGAGACAGTGAGTTAGAGGTGCAGCCTTTGATTCCAGCCTTTGAGATCTATGGGTTAGATGGCAGGGCAATCACATGGGTGGCACTTTATTATGGACTAATAGAAATAAAAATAAGGCCTCGGTTTGTTAGGTAGATACACTTTGCCCCCTTCCCCTCTCCCTAACATAGTTATATGTGTGACTTTGAAGCATTTCCCCACATTCGACCTGGTTATACTGAAGCCAGCACCCAGATCTTGACACATCTCCAGAGATGCTTGATATGAGAGCAGCTCTTATTTTAATTGTTCTGATACAGGAGCAGTGCAAAGAACAGTGCAGCCCTTTGTACCAGTGTCTGGATAGAGGCTGGAGAGGCTGTTTGTTCCCTGTGATCTGTACTTGGGTCTATAAATTTTGATATTTCCTCTGGAAAATGCTGAGTTAACTTTATGATTTTGCATATTTGGAGGGCTGAATAAAAACTGACTGATCCTTTCCTCCTCGTCCTCTCTCATGTAATTTCTTGGAGTATGAAGCTAGTCCTCCCTCTCCATCCTTATAGTCCATTTCTTTCTACCTTCTCGGGAACCTGACACCATTGACTTTCCTCTTGCCCTATATTTTTTTTTTTTGTCAGTCATGGGGCTTGAACTCTGGGCCTGAGCACTGTCCCTCAGCTCTTCAGCTCAAAGCTAGCACTCTACCACTTGAGCTACAGCGCCACTTCCAGTTTTCTGGTGGTTTATTGGAGGTAAGAGTCTCTCGGACTTTCCTGTCTGGGCAGCCTTTGAACCATGATCCTCAGATCTCAGCCTCCTGAGTAGCTAGGATTACAGGCTGAGCCACCGGTGCTCGGCTCTCTTGCCCTATTTTTCTGAGACAGCATTTCACTATGTGTTATCGATTGCCTTGGCCTAGTGATCTTCTGGCCTTCACACCACCAGACCTAATGTTCCTTGCTCTTTATTGTCTTTTCTCTTTTTTCATCGCTACACAGTCCTTTGTATCCATTTTCAACATACTCAAGTCTCTTCCATCTTAATTACCACCTATCTTTATCTTCTCTTTAGCAGCCAAACTTCTTGAAAGAATAGCCCATCTATTTCTGTTTCTATGTCATCTTATACCCATTTGTCTTCTTTTCCATCTCTCACTTCATCAAAACTTTTCAAAGTGAGCTTCCAGTCCCTAACCTGAATAGATAGGTTTCAATACATCTTATCCCACCTCCTTGCACTAGAGATGGATTGTTCCTTTGACTTTTCTTTTATTTTGGGGGCAGGAGGAGAATATGAACTTGGGCCTCATGTTTGCTCCCTATTAGTGTGTCTTAAACAAAATACTTGGGACAAGGAGCGTTTCATATTTTATATCTTTTTTTAGATTGTTGTATATTTATGAATATATCATAAAGTAACTTGGAAATGGGCCTGAAGTCTAAGCACACAATTCCATTTGATGTATGTATATCTTAAAACCTAACCCGAAGGTAATCTATACAATTTGTGTAAGTTTGTATAAATTGTATTTTGACTGGAGCTGATTACATAAAGTCAGGTGAGGAATTTTCCATCATAGTGACCCTCAAGAAGTTTCCGCTTTTGGATCATTTTGGAGTTTGGACTTTTAGATTAGTGTTGCTTAACTTGCATCTCTCCAGTCATTTTTTTTTTTTTTACATTTCTGCTTTTTGGCTTTTTCCTCTTTACTCATTTTGAACAATTATTATTTCTTAAGTAATTGTATAAAGGGGTTTTTATTCCAGAAGTCAAGCTGTAAATATAATGCATCTTGATCAGTGTTACCCCTTTCATCTTTCCTACCTTTCTCTATCTCATCCTCATCCGCAAGTTAAGAAGGTTCACTTTTTTTTCTTTTTGGGCCCATCCTGGGGTTTAATACTGTCCCCAAGCTTCTTTTCACAAGGCTAGCACTCTTACCACATGAGCCATAGTTCCAGTTCCGGCTTTTTTGGTAGTTAAGTGAAGATAAGAGTCTCATGGGCTTTCCTGCCTGGGCTGTCTTCACACTGTAATCTTCAGATCTCAGCTTCCTGAGTAGCTAGGATTACAGGTGTGAGCCACTGGCACCCAGCATATGATTCAATTTTTACAAAGTGAACATTAAATATAATGACTCAAGTTTTAAAATGTGATAGTTCTTTAAGTCTCTGTCCTTGACCACTCTGACTTCAATATGACATGACAGGACATCACTGTCACCTCAGGATATTTGTATATGTTCTTTCAAAATGTCCTTCCTCTGTGTCCCCTAGGTCATTCTTGTCTGTTCTGAGCTCAGCTCAGATTTTATTTCCATAAGGAAGGCTTTTTGGAATCCTGGAGTAGGCCTTAGATGTGCTACATTTGTTCATATGGGCCTTTAGGCTTTCCACATCTGTAAGTAAAAGCTCATTTGATGCTGTTGTTCAGTAGTTCCCAAAGGCAGAGGCCGTAGCCATTGCTGTATGCCAGTTATAGCACTATGCCTGGTACACAGTTGGCCCCAAGATACATTTAATTTTGTGAGTGAATGACAGTGGAGCTGGGGAAGAAGGAATCAAGATAAATCTTCATGGAAGTAGATGCAGCCTGTACTGCCCTCCTAAACTATCAATTTACAGAAGCCAATAATAATCCTAGAGTTACACTATCTGATCTAGATTTTTAAATATTTTTTCCTTTTGAAACAGGGTCTCTTAGGCTGGGAATGTGGCTTAGTGGTAGAGTGCTCGCCTACTATGCATGAAGCCCTGGGTTCGAGTCCTTAGTACCACATAAACAAAAAAGGCCATGGTGCTGTGGCTCAAGTGGTAGAATGCTAGTCTTGAGCAAAAGAAGCTCAGGGACAATGCCAAGACCTTGAGTTCAAGCAAAAAGAAACAGGGTCTTACTATGTATTCCAAGCTAGCTTCAAACTTGAAATCCTTCTGCCTCAGCCTCCTAAGGGCTGAGTTTACAGACGTGTGACACCATACTCAATGCCAGAATTTGGACTTTAAATAATGGGGAAATTAATTTTCAGGGAAAGAGTAACAGTACAGTTGTAACTTTTTTTGGGGGGGGGTCCAGTCGTGGGGCCTGAACTCTGGGCCTGGGCACTGTCCCTCAGCTCTTCAGCTCAAGGCTAGCGCTCTACCACTCGAGCCACAGCGCCACTTCCAGCTTTTTTTCTTTTTGCTTATGTGGTGCTGAGGAATTGAACCCAGGGCCTCATGTATGCAAGGCAAGCACTCTACCGCTGAGCCACCTTCCCAGCCCCAGTTGTAACTTTTTTTGCCTGGTGTTCAGATTCACATCAACTCTCCTGCACCACCACCCTGTTCTGCCTCTCCTCTATGTGACAGCTCTCCGCCTCTAGTTGAAAGCAGGGCTTTGCAATCAGCATGGCTGATTGCTTCCTCATGAATTTGAAGCCAGCCTATCCCATGACAGAAGGAGTCCCCTCACTCCCCTCTCCCAGGCTCAGTGTAAATGACAGACTGTAAAGGCTCTGAGCCTGTGCCAGCCCCACCTATTGAGATGTGGAGCCCTGAAAGGAGAAACACAAGGGATGTGTTTGTTTAAAATAACTTGATTTTCCAGTTTCTGAGTTATCAAAATTTGGTACCTGGAGATTTGACATAGATGCTAAAGCTTATGAGGGAGACCTCTTTTGTATCTGTACTTAAGAGATCACGTGTGCCCACCTGGAGCCATGGGCTGGATGGTCTGATGATGACACCTCAATTAAGCGTTCTTCAGGAAGCTGGCCCTTCCTCTACTGTGCCAACCTGACCACTTCATCTCTAGTAACTGACACTTACATCCTAAAAGAGCCAGAAACAGAAAGCCAGGCTAGGAGTGCCATGGAAGACACAAGATGCTAATACTATGAACCCCAGAATGCTGGCACCTCAGTTTTCAGTCTCACATCACTCCTTTTCCATTTCCTTTTCAATCTAACCAACATTCTTTGAATTCTAATTGATGTCCTGAATATTTGGGGAATTACATCTTTCAGGACATCACATCTTTACTCATGAGAATCTCAAAGTCTAGTGATAGCTAGACCATTCATTTATGTACTCATCCCTTTATAAAATATTAGGTAGCATCAGTTCTATGTGAGGCATTACACTGGGATTATTTATGCATTCAGCGGTATTTGAGTCTCTCCTCAAATTTGCTTTCAGGTATTTGGAATATTGAACAGACAATAGTCTGCACCCTCATGAATTTTCTCTCTGGTGAGGAGAGACCAATGATATAGAAGAGCATAATAAATGAGCAAATCAATACTTTTAGGAAGTTGTCATTATGGATGGAAGAAAGGAATGAGAGCAAGAAGTGGTGTGTTATAATTTGAAATAGAGTGGCCTCAGTACACCTATTTATAAAGTGACATCAGAGCAGAGTCTTGAAAGAGGTGAGGAAGTTAGATTCATGAATAACTTGCAAAAAGCAATTTCTGTCAAGGAAAGTTCTACCTAGGATGGAGGCATGCTTGACATGCCTGGGGCACAGCATAAACACTTACATAGCTGGAGGAGAGTGAATTGGGTGGTAGACATATGATTTAGGAGTAGACTTTCAGGAACAAGATAGAAGCAGGAAATCAAGTGGGAAGCCATTTCAGAAACCTGGGTGAGAGATAGAGAGGCTTGTTGTATTGTGATTGGAAAGAATAAATGAAAGAGGGTGGATCTTAGATATTTAAAAAATATAGAGCTAGGATGTGGAATGTGGGGAAAAGGAACCCTATTGCATTGCTGGTAGGAACGTAAACTAATACAATCACTCTGGAAAGCAGTGTGGAGGTTCTTCAAAAACCTAAACATAGAACTTCCCTATGATCCAGTGATACTATTCTTGGGCATCTATCCAGAACATTACAAGTTGAGATACGGTAAAGACACTTGCTCATCCATGTTCTTTGCTGCACTATTCACAACAGCTAAGTTATGGAAGCAGCTCAGATGCCCTACAGTAGATGAGTGGATCAAGAAAGTAGAATATTACTTATCTATCAGAAAGAATAATATTATACCACTTGCAAGGAAATGGATGGACCTAGAACAAATCATGTTACATGAGGTAAGCCAAGCTCAGAGAGGCAAAATGGCACACATTCTCTCTCATCTATGGAAACTAAATCTACAGTACAATCAAACATGATAAGTTATCTGGGGCTCTATGCATTTGCACACAGACTTAAGGAGGTTATACATAGGGCAGGAACTCAAAGGCATAACACCTCTGAACATCTGAAGTACTATTTATCAAAACAAATTCCAAGAAATGGAAACATGATTTTTGGTTTTTGGGTTTTTTTTGATGGTGTGTTAAAAGGAAGGGTATAGGAATAGAGGGAAGAAGGGTGAACAGATGCAGGCATTGTACTCAATATATACTTTGTAAAAAAAATGTACTATGTAACTTGTGAGTAGTGAAAGGAGGAGGAAAATGGGGGAAAGCAAAGGATGGGGTAAAATTGCACAAGAAGCACTGTGTTCATAATCTGACTTATGAAATTATAACCCCTTTGTACAACTCCTTAAAAATTACCAAAAAGATGAACATTACAACTGCAATGAAATGGTCAATGCTAAATGTTTGGTCATTACTCCTTTGTTAAATAAAGAACACATATACCATCATAAAAAAGAGAGAGTTCATATGATTTCCTGGTAGATAAAGTATGAAGTGAGAGAAAAAAAAAGAATTAAAAAATGAAACCAGGTCTTTTGACCTGAGTGACTGGATACATGATATTGTCATAAGAGATGAGAAAGACTGGGTGGATCAAATTGGGAAGACATTAAAGGTTCTGATTTTGGATAGTTTGGATCTGTTAAGTGGAAAGTAAGATATGGGATAAGATCATTAGCATGTAGATGAGATTGAAAGCTATGAAAATTCTGAAAGTGGTTGAGATCTTCAAAAGAATGAGAATAGGTGGGAGAGCAGAAAAGAATAGCAAAGACTAAGCCCTGTGTGCTAGAATATCAAAGGGGGAGAAGCCCACAAAGAAGACTGACAGCTAACTGGTAAGGAAGAAACTGAGAATGTGGAGATCTGGAAATCCCATGAAGAAAGACCTGAGGAAGAGGGAGAGACGGACTGGTTCCTGGGCTGCTGAGGAACCAAGCAACAAGTGCAGTAACCTTATTAACCACTAGATCAAGCAAGATGGATGCACTAGAGCAGTTCCCATGTAGCGGGAGGCTTTACCAGAGTATGGAAGAGGAGAGAAAAGAATGACTTACAAGTTTGCTACACATAGGAAGAGATTAACAGGATGATAGCTCTTAAGGAACACGAAATCAGGAGAGTTTATTTTATTATGTTTTCGTATTGTGGTAAAACCCACCTAATACAAAACTTCCCATTTAACCACTTGAACTGTACAACTCACATTTTGGCACAATCATCCCCAATATTCAGATCTAGAGCTTCATCCCCAATATTCAGATCTAGAGCTTTTTCATCTACTCAAGATGACAAGCATCACATGTGTATATGTTGGTGGGGTTATCAAGGTGAGGGGAAATCAGTGATGTAGAAGAAGGGAGAGAGATTGTCCAATTGTTCTTCTGAACCAGGGGAGGGGTGAATGCTGGTACAGGAAGAGAGGGAGTGGCTCGTGGGCCATGAATGGACAGCAATAGAAGGAACAGCACGTTGCATGTAGATACTGATGGGCACACCAATGTGGTGGGAGTCTTAAAATTCTCTTCTGACTGTTTCAGCTTCTCAGTGAAGTATGAAACAAGGTCATCAGCTGAGAGTATAGGGGAGGAGTTGCTTGAAGTTTGAGGAGAAATAGGGTGTGAAAATAGTCATCTTGGAGAGTTAGTGGATGAATAGAATAAACTAGGGAGGAGTATGATTGACAGGCACAATAAGGGCTATCTCTGGCTCATGGTCAGGAATTTAAATTGAGACCAGTCCACATGGTCATGCAGTTTTCTCCAGCTACTGCATGGATGTAAGTACTGGGTTGACTCTAATTAGGATTGTGATTGTGCCAAGTGAAGAAAGGGATTTTTTCTTTTTGAAATACACAAACAAAAACCACACACATATATTTTGGCAGTACTGGAGTTTGAACTCAAGGGCCTTGCACTTGCTAGGTAGATGCCCTAATATGTGAGCCATTCTACCAGCACTTTTTGAATTAGGTGATGTGTATGTGTGTGTGTATGTGTATGTGTATGCATGCTTGAGCTCAGGGTCTAGGTGCTGTCTATAACCTTTTCCACACAAGGATAGTGTTCTACCACTTGACCCACAACTCCACTTCGGGCATTTTTGGTAGTTAATTGGAGATAAGAGTCTCACAGACTTTCCTGCACAGACTGGCTTTTGAACCATGATCCTCAGATCGCAGCCTTCTAAGTAACTAGGATTACAGGTATGAGCCAACAGTGCCCAGCTAGTTGTTTTTTTTTTTTATGCCTGGTTAAGTCTGGACTTTGATCCTCCTATTAGCATTTCTCCATATCATTAGGATGATAGGCACATGCTACTGCATCCAGCCATTACTTTAGATGGTGTCTTGTGGGGTGTTAGCTTTTGTTTCTTTGAATTTTTTGTCTTTTGTTTCTCCCCCCCCCCCGGCCCCCTGGGCTGGCCTCTAGCTGCAATCCTTGATCTCTACCTTCTGAGTATCTAGGCCTGGCAGTGGGTTGATTATGACTGTAATCAAGACATAAGCACAAAAGAAAGAATATTGTATTGATTATGAGAACCAGGAAAAAATAAGAGATGGTTTTATTTAAGATATAGTAATACCATTATGATATGAGGCTCACTAGCATCCAAATCCAGGATATAAGCTGGAAGGTAGGAGAGTGGGAAGCATGCCCGCCCTTCATTCCTATTATCCTAGTTACTTGGGAGGCTGAGGTTGGGAGGATTGTGGTCTAAGGCCAGCAAGGGGAGAGGGAAAGATAATTCTCAAGACCTCAAACCATATCTGGGTGCAGCTGGTAATCCATGTTAATCCATGCCTGTTTTTCTAACTATGATGGGAAGGCTGGACCTTATCTTGATAATAAGCTGCACAAGAAAGGACGAGAGATATGGTCTAGGCTTAAGAGCACTTATCTAAGAAGCATGAGACTCTGAGTTCAAACAATACTACTGAAAAAGAAAAGTTTAGAGCATTTTCCCATGTGGGTATTTTAGGTTTTTTTTTTTTTGCTTTATTTAGTTGGTTTATAGCAAAATGAAGAGGAGAGTCAGAGACATCCCATATGACTCATATCTGTACAGTCTTCCAGGCCTCCTGTGTAAGCTTTTCCACCAGAGTGGAACATTTGTTTCTATTGGTAAGCCTACATTGAAACATCATGTTCACCCAAAGTTCTACTTTTCATTAGGGTTTACTCTTGCTGTTGTACAAAATTTATGGATTTGGACAAGTGTATAAGGATATATATTTATGCATACACACATATAGTCCTTCTTATTGTAAGGGTATTTTCACTGTTCTAACAATCCTCTGCACTCCTTCTGTTCATCCGTTCTTCTTTACAAGCCCTGGCAACCACTGATCTTTTCAGCATCTTTGTGGTTTTGCCTTTTCTTTGCCATGTGCTTGGAGTCATGTAGTAGGCATCTTTTTTTCAGATTGGCTTCTTTCACTTAGGAACATTCACTTCAGTGTTCTCTATGTTTTCATTAGTCCATTCTCATTACTATCATGAAATATCAGAGGCAAGAAAAGAGGTTTGTTTTGCCTTTTTATTCCAAAGATTCAAAGTCTATGGGCCACATTTGGTGATGACCTTACTAGTAGCAGAGTCTGAGGCAGTATAAGGTATCTGGTCCATATGTGTCTGATCTCTTTCCTCTTTTTATAAAGCCACCAAGTTTCATCCATGGGAGCTCCATCCTAATTACCTTATCTGTTCTCAAAAAAAAAAAACTTTTAAATACCAAAGTTATTTTAAGTTCTTTATTTTTCCAGGGCTTGATCTCAGGGCCTCAAACTGTTGCTCAGCTTTCTTGCTCACAGATGATGCTCTACTACTTGAGCCATGCCTTCAGGCTAGCATTTTACTGATTATTTGGAGATAGAATCTCTTGTACTTTTCTTCCCAGGTTGGTTTTAAACCTTGATCCTCCAAGTCTCAGCCTCCTAAGTAGCAACAATTAGAGGTGTGATCCATTGGTCCTCAGCTTCTACTCTCAATATTTCAAACTGGAGATTAAATTTCAACAAAAGAGGTCTTGAGGGTCATTCAAACCACTTCCAAACCATAGCAATGTTTCCTTGGCTTGAAACCCACTTGTTTTTTTTAATTTAATTTTATTTTATTTGTGAACATACTGTACAGAGGGGTTACAATTACATGGGCAGGATAATGCGTACATTTCTTACCAAGCATTGCTGCCTCCTTGTTTACCCTTCATATCCCTTCCCAGCCTCCCCCCTCCCCCCATCCCAATCCTTTTCCTTCCCCCCCTTCCCCCCCATCGACATTGTAAAGCTCGTTTTGGACATGACAACTTGTACTTCTCATTGTTACAACAGGTCCACCTGTATCCTTAAACAACTGGTTTTTCCCCATCTCCTCCACAAGTTATACTGACATCAAATATAGTGAAAGCAGGGGTTATACTGTGGGGGAGGGACATACAAAGCAACAAAGAGATAATCTTATAAATGCGTTAGAAACACATGCATGAAAGAAAACAACATTAAAATACATATCTAAGGGTTCATTTTCCTGACATCACATTATCTGACCTTTTCCACTTGGCTCATACATATACTAGATATTGCAAATAAGGGAAACCATGGGACCTATGTTTCTTTGGGCCTGGCTTACTTCACTTAATATAATTTTTTCCAAGCCTTTCCATTTCCTAACAAATGGGGCAATGTCATTCTTTCTGATGGAGGCATAGAATTCCATTGTGTATATATACCACATTTTCTTGATCCATTCATCTACTGAGGGGCATCTGGGTTGGTTCCATATCTTAGCTATGGTAAATAATGCTGCAATAAACATAGTTGTGCTGGTAGCTTTAGTGTGGTCTTGTTTATAAACATTTGGGTAAATGTCCAAAAGTGGGATTGCTGGGTCATAGGAGAGTTCTATGTGAAGTCTTTTGAGGAACCTCCATACTGCTTTCCAAAGTGGTTGAACAAGTTTACATTCCCACCAATAATGAAGGAAGGTTCCTTTCTGTCCACATCCCCTCCAGCATCTGAAACCCACTTGTTTTTAATGCTGAATAGTATCCCATTGTCCAGATATTCCACAGTTTGTTTTATCCTTTCCCTTACTGAAGGACTTATTGATTGCTTCCAAGATTTGGCAAATATAAAGAAGTACTGATGATGTAAAATGCTGGTAAAGATGTAGAGCCACAGGAACTTTCATTCATGCTCAGAGGGAATGCAAAATGGTACAACTGCTTTGGAAGACAGAAGGACAGTTTCTTATAAAACGAATTCCCTTTTAATACACAATCAGTCCAGTAACTGTGCTCTTTGGTATTTACCCAAAGAAACACTTACATCCACATAAAAACCTGTACAAGAATATTTATAGCAGCCCTATTTAAAGTCTTCCATGTGTAGGATCCCATTCAAAGTGTTCTGAGGAACATAGAATAGAAAGAAGGCACCACTTTTCAAGTGCTTTTAGCTTGATTGCAGAGAAGAAGAGGCGGAGTTCCTAGGTTGAGGACCTGGGCTCCCAGGCATTTTCTCTTTGAGTGAAACAGAAATAGACACTACATGGTCCAGTTCTGCAGCTACAGCAACCTGAGGCCACTGGTCTTCCCTTGGGCTCTGAAGAGTAGTGAATCCTCATGGGCTGCTGAACTCCACTTCTCTTGGCTAACTAAGTAAGGGCTACCATCTTCCCCTTACACAGATCAGACCAGTTACCCAGAATTGCTGAGTTCATCAGTTGCCCTTTTATGAATACAGGGATTTCTGTGCCTGAAAGATAAAGACACCCAGTGCTATAAATCCATGGCACAGTGAGCTATGAGCCCAGGGAAGTTCATGGTGCCATTTGTGTGGGATCTTTTGGGAAAAGGTAGGATCAGATTGGAGAACAAGTATTGCATTGTCCTACATGCCAGAAATAATAATCCTGAATTGCACTAATACTCTGTGATCATTTTGCACATGCTGCTTCATTCATTTCCTAAGAACATGCTTAGGAAGCTGGGACTGTTGCCATTACCCCATGTTTCATATAGGAAATGGAGATTCAGAAAGTAACTTATGCAAAGCCATACCATCAGGTTGGGTGCAAGTGGCTCACGCCTGTAATCCTAGCTACTCAGGAGGCTGAGATCTGAGGATTGTGGTTCAAAGCCAGCTCAGGCAGGAAAGCCCGTGAAACCATTTTTTTCATTTTAATATATTTTTATTGTAAAGATACTGTACAGAGGGGCTACAGTTATATGAGTAAGGTAATGAATACAATTCCTATTGAGCATTGTTACCCCCACCTTGTTTTTCCCCTACTATCCCTTCCTTCCCCTCGATAAGACTTTTATCTCCAATAAACTGCCAGAAAACTGGAAGTGGCACTGTGGCCCAAGTAGTAGAATGCTTGCCTTGAGCTGGGAGCTGAGAGACAGCACCTAGGTCCAGAGTTCAAGCCCAACAATTGACAAAAAACAAAAAATAAAAATAAACCGTTCAATTAGAGGAACAGTCAACCCATATTCTAACCTAATACTATACCTCTCAGGATTCACTTTTGTTGTTGTTTTATTTTTTGTGCCCGTACTGGGACTTGAACTTAGAGTGTGGGTACTAAGTTTTAGCTTTTTCTGCTTCAGGCAGGAACTCTACCACTTAAGCCATACCTCTACTTCCAGGTTTTTGCTGGTTAATTAGATATAAGAGTCTCACAGACTTTTATGCTTGGGTTGGCTTCAAACCTTGATCCTCAGATGTCAGCCTCTTGAACGACTAGGATTACAGGCCTGAACTACCAGTGCCTGGCTTTATGGTTGTAGTTATTGTTGTTTAATCCATCTCATCTCTGATTGTATCATTTGTTAGGCTGAATAAGCTAGACTTTGGCAAATAGTCCAGATTCTCTTTCCTTCTAGGTTTTAAGTTCACATAGAATGCTCATTTGGAATTCATTTTAGTGCATATACATTGCATTTGGTTTTAATTTGGTCTTTTTGGTAACAGCCAGTTTTTTTTTCCAAGCTAGCTCAGATAAAGATGAGCTTACCTTAGGGAAACTTAGAGGAGTACGGAGTAATAGGGATTTTGAAGCAGTCGGAGGAGGGCTGGGTGACTAGATCAGACTCAAATGGCCTTTGTTTATCTCTGTTTTGACTATGCAACAGGTGTTAAATAAATGTTTGTTGAATTAATACAGCAAGTAGTTGTATGGTCATCTATCTAATAAAAGGACCAGTAACAACCCTTATATTTGGCCGAAATAAGGTTTCCTTTCTTTTCAACCCCTGTGAAGATATCTCTGCTTTCTAAGTGTATCTTCTACATCAACTGGAGTTTGCTTTCTGGTTGCAGCCAGTAGAGACATACAAATGTCAGCCTGCATGGTTTTCCTCACATCTGTTTTTTTTTTTTTTATGGAATGCCACTGGAGAGAGTCAGCTGGCCTCTAACAGGCCTGGTGCCTGTGGATCCCACAGCAGTGGACTTTTTAGTGACTAGGATGTTATTCAACAACAGCTAGAATGGAAGATCTAGATTCAGGTGCTGGCTCAGCCAGTGCTATGTGATGTGGAACTGATGCTTAATTTCTCTGGGACCTGGTCTCCTAAGAATTCTGTGAAGGGTAGCAGATTAGGTCAAGGTTCTTTCCAGCTCTGGTGCTTCGTGAGTTGTTAATTGGGCCCAAGGTCACAGGGAAAGAAGAATTAGAGCCTCAGAGTCATGACCCCTCCATGCTTCTAGACATATCCACACATGTAGCCCTTTGATGGAGGAGTTGCTGAAAGGAAGAATCATTCTCAGAATTTAGTGAGGCTCTTCCCTTTTCTGTTACCTGAAAGATACTTGAAACTGAAGCCTAGCATGGTCATCATGAGCTGTTGGAATGAAGATGAAGAAGAGGGACACACAGACAGTCCTCTTGCTCCTTTATTGCCAATGTTACTTGGGCCCTGTCCTCTCTCTACCTTCCTTAGGCTCTGGCTTTTCTCCCCACTTGCTCCCCACTCATCTCCTCTAGTGGAGATCTCAGTCCTAAGCCATGTTCTATTTGTATCTGTTATAGCTCTGATATGAAATGAGCAATTTATGTTTCTTCAGTTGGAAATGGAAGGTTGCTTAATGTAAGCAATAAAGTCCTCCGTGCTCTATGCCCCAGGGCCCATTAACTGCCAAGTCAGATCCTGTTTGAAGCAGAAGGCACTATGGCTCACATAGGAGGTGAGACACATTGGAGCTTCCGGTTCTACCTTCTAGGCACCTGAGCCTTGGCAAGATCCAAAAGACAGGAGAGATTCATGGTTTCCCTCTCTGTTTTTTTTTTTTTTTTTTGGGTCCGGTCATGGGGCCTGAACTCTAGGCCTGGGCGCTGTCCCTCAGCTCTTCAGCTCAAGGCTAGCGCTCTACCACTTGAGCCACAGCACCACTTCCGGCTTTTTTGTTTTTGCTTATGTGGTGCTGAGGAATCGAACCCAGGGCCTCATGCATGCAAGGCAAGCGCTCTACCACTGAGCCACCTTCCCAGCCCCTGGTTTCCCTCTCTGAATGCAAGGGTTCTCCACAACAGTACTCTGCATTTGCAGTCTAATATATCTTTGTCATGGGGCATTTAGCTGCAGCATCTTAGGCATCGTGGGGTGTTTAGCAGCATCCCTGGCCTCTCTCTACTAGACACTTGCAGCAACCCCATCCCCCAGTTACTACAAATAAAAGTGTCTCTAGACATGCCACCTGTCCCTAGGGGACAGCATCGCCCCAGTTAAGAACCTCTGCCCCAGGCCACAACACACTTAGGCAGCTTGGGAGCCCAGCTAGGCTTGTGACAACCTGGTGTTTGCTTTTCATTTCACTTCTGACTCATGAAGACCCTAGGGCAAGTTCATGAAATTTTATAAATGAGGGCTCTATGTTTTCCTTATTAGAAAAGTAACGTATGTTTGCCAGAGAACATTTAAAGCAACAAGAAAATATAAAGAGAAATGTAAAGCATCTGTCAATATTTCAACCACCTAGAAATAACTACACGTTTAGTGCATTTTCTTCCTGCATCTTTTACCAGCATGTCTTTTCTCCCTCACCACATGCTCACCAAATCAATATTATATCTTACTAGACAGCAATCTATTCTTAAAATATAATTTTTTGCGTGTTGACGCTAGAGCTTTAACTTAGGGCTTTGAGATTTTCCTTTCATGACCAAGGCTCTGTCACTTAAGTCACACCTCCACTTCCAGGTTTTTGCTAGTTAAGTGGAGGTAGAATAGTTCATATTTTTCTGCCTGGACTACCCTCAAACTGATCCTCAGATCTCAGCCTCCTGAGTATCTAGGATTACAGGCTTAAGCCACTGGTACCTGGCTAAAAATATTATTTTTAATAGGTATATATTGGACCATCTAAAGATTGTGCTTTATTTGATTGACGCTATACTTTTCATACTGCTAAAGATAAAATCAAGATGACAACTTGGTAAGTTAATGGTGTGTGTGTGTGTGTGTGTGTGTATATACGCATGCGTGCGCATGCGCACGCACACACGCACACACACACACACACACACAAATATGCACCGGTCCTGAGGCTTGAATTCAGGGCTTGGCATTGTCCCTGAGCTCTTTTGTTCAAGGCTAGTGCTCCACCACTTGAGCCATAATTCTACTTCCAGTTTTGGTTTGGTTTTTTTTTTTGGTAGTTAATTGGGGATAAGAGTCTCATGGACTTTCTTGACTGGGCTGAGATCATGAATAGCTAAGATTATAGGAGCGAGCCACCAGTGCCCAGCTCTGTATGTTAAATAGTTCTTGTGTATGTCTTTGATTTCCTTGGGATAATTCCTCAAGACAGGATTGCTAGGTCAAAAGACCAGAATATTTTCAAGGTATTGTGGCACATACTACTCAGTTGCCCTCCAGAATAACTGTGCCATTTCACAGCTACAGGGGATGAGAGGCAGATCCGGGCAGTGTGGGCTTCACAGTTTTGATAGCTTGACCATCTTCTGAAGCCAGACAGTTTCCATTTTGTTTGCAACACAACACAAGAGCCCTATGAAGCAAATAGTGGTCTGTTTTCAGAACAAGTTCTGACCAGCATGAATGATAGATGACACATTTTTATTTCATTTCATTTTTTATAGTACTGGGAGTAGAGCCCATTGTTTCCTGTGTGTTAGGCAAGTGTTCTACCATCTCTGTCCATGTTTTAGTATTATTGCAGAAGACCCAAAGCTAAAACCCTCTTCAGGACACACACCATGTGATAATCTTTTCTGTTTGAGTTGGCCCCGGGAATGAAACACGTACCAATTGCCCCTTTCTAACTGATTTCCAGAGCCTTTGACTCAGACATCTTTGGTATGTAGAAATCTATCAGCTACTGTGGAAGGTGAACACGATCACATCTGAAGTGGAGTCAGCCAGGAGTTACTGCTAGTGTCGGTGTATCATTCCTTGTTCCCTCTCTTCTTCTCTACCCCTCATGGATGTATTCTAGGCAAGCGTTGGATACAGTACCTTCCTATGGGCCTAGTCATGAGCCTGGATTCTGCAGAGCTGAGGTTAGCCCAGGCAGCACAGTGGGTGCTTATGGCACCTACATGCTATTCCTAGGCCATGTGGATACAATTTTGAGGGCCCTGTAGAGAATTTGGCAATCGGGAGCACTCTTACTATGGCTCTATCCGGGATGTTATGGGGACTGGAAGGTATTTACGGACACAGGCAGGGATGCAGCCAGAGAGGCAGGTTTGGAGACCAAGAACTTTCTGCTTTCTTGAGGAGCAGACATTGCCAGGCAAAGTGGAGCTCTATGAGTAGAGGTGAGCCAGACTAAGCTGAGTGCTGGGAAAAAGATCAAGGATCACCTTGTTGGGGACCACGTTGGGAAGAACACAGATTTCTAGTCTCTAGCTGTTTTTTCTTTAGCTAGTGGTATCAAAGGCAACGACTTCACTTGGTGAACGAACTGGTGTCATTACTGGCGATTTCAGGTCGATCATGGGGTCCTTTGATGCTCTATACTCTTGTGTGGGGACAGAGGTATTTTACACTGTGAGGTCAGCTCTTTCAAAGGGAAGTTCAAGGCCTAATAGATATTGTTTTGGGGAAACAATCTCTGAGAGGATGTCACATTCATCCTGTTTGACAGGTAAAACTGAAGGACAGGTGCCTAAGTTGTAGGGTGATGTTTAATCAACAGTAGATCTGGAAACATAATCTTTCTTTTTTAACTTTTCATTTTGAACTAATTTTAGACTCACAGGAAAGTTACAAAAATAGTTCAAGCTTCTGTGCACCCCCCAACCCAACTTCCCTAATATTACCACCTTACATAACCATAGTACAATTATGGAAGCTAGGGAACTACCATGGGAACCGCACTAGTAACTGAACTAGAAGCTGATTTGCATTTTAGCAGGCTTGCACTCATGGATTTTGTGTCTTATGTATCTTCTAAGGACCCCATTTAGAGTAACTCCCCTTAGCCTCTTCTACTTTGTAGCAGTTTTTTTTGTCTTTCCTTGTTTTCTATGATCTTGACACATGTAAAGAATGGCAGTTTATGTTTGTCTACTGGTTACTCATTAGTAAATTGAGGTTATGCCTTTTGACAAGATTTTAACAGAAATGAGGCTGTGTGCTTTTCCAGATATCATACAATCTTGATGACAAGCATGGTCACCTGGTTAAGTGGTGTCTGCCGAGTTTCTCCATAGAAAAGTGGACTACCTTTCCTTTTATAGTTAAAAATAACTTAGAGGACATACTTTAAAACTGTGAAAAACCCTTTTACTCTTCTGACATTTGGCCACTGATTGGAGCATCCTTTAGTGAATTCTGTTGGCAACAGTTAATGTGGTATCTGCCTGGTGGTAATTTTCTACTCCCCGTGGACCTTCCACATTTATGAATTGTAAAATGCTGAAGGATAGAGCTAGAGCCATCATCTTCATAAAGGATATTAATACTTGATTAGATCTTTATTTAGGAGCAATAGCTCTCTCCAAAATGAGCTCTCTTTATCTCATATCTTCATATATTACTCCTAGTGCTCACAAAAGCCCTGCAAAAATAGTATAGAGGGTGCAATAGTACCCTTCATCCAACTTCCTAATATTAACATATTACATAACCATGTTATAGTAATCCGTGGCTTATTTGAAGACTACTGTAACAATTAAGCAAGAGATAATGGTGATTTAGACAAAGTGGGTACTTGGGGGAGGTAATGAGGAGTAATTAGAATATAAGTGAAGGGAAATTTTACAGGGTTTATAAGAGGACTAAATTGTGGAGTGGGTAAGGAGGAAAAATCCAAGATGGCACCAAGATTTTTGACTTAAACAACTGGTCTTGGCATTTTTTTAATTGGGGAAGGTTATGAAGCCTCTAGTAATTTTCTCCATTAACTGACCAACTCCCTTTTCAGCCAATGTTGAAACAAACTTCTACAACCAAAGACTACAATTTAAACATCATTTATTTATTATCTGATAATTCGAAAAGCAAGAAGTCCAAAATCAGAGTTAGTACTGAAATAAAAGTATGGACAGGGCTGAATTCCTTCTGGAGACTTTGGTAATTTATTCCCTTGCCTTTCCTAGAGGTTTTCTGAATCCTTTGTTTTTATCTTCCAACTCTCAAGCCACCGTGTCCAGCTACTCATTCTTTCTAATGCTCACTCTTTTCCTTCCCTCTTACAAAGACTTTGTGATTACAGTGGAGACATCCAGGTAATTTAGGGGTGTGTGTGTGTGTGTGTGTGCGCGCGCGTGTGTGTGTGTACACACATGCTCATGCGCATGCTCACTCCTGCATGTGCTTTTGGGAGCAGGCATGCTAGCACAACAACTTGAACTCAGGCATAGGCGCTGTTCCTTAGTGTTGTTGCTAACGCTAGTGCCCTACCACTTGAGCCACAGCTCCACTTCTGGCTTTTTAGTAATTAATTGGAGATAAGAGCCTCATAGACTTTCCTGCCTGAGCTGGCTTTGAACTGAGATCCTCAGATCTCAGCCTCCTGAGTAGCTAGGATTACAGGCATGAGCCACCAGTGCCCACTGCATTCTTTATATAATTATATCTTAATGTTGCCTGCATTCTTTAGTCAGGAAATAACTATTTGCCTTTGATTATCTATCAATCAGTTTACGAAGCAACAAATTTATCTCCTCTCATGTTGCCAGACACTATGGCTGAAAGGGAAGTTTGTCAGTTCATGGCAATATCGTTTATTTTCCATTGTTTCCTATGAGCTTCCCCAATTCAAAAAACAGAGTTGTTGCTCAAATCAAATATCTTGGAGCCATCTTACAACTCCCTGTCTCTTCTTTAACTCCATACTCATCAATCCTATAAATTCTACCTTCAAAGTATATTCAGAATCCAAGTGCCTCTTATCCCTATCACTTCCTTAATTATCTATTTAGTCCAAGTTACTATGGTATCTTGCCAGTCCTGGGGTCTGAATTCAAGGCTGCAAGCTCTTGCTTGATTTCCCTTGCTCATGGCTGGCCCTCTTCCACTTGACCCAGATCTATGCCTGGCTTTTTTTCTGGTTATTAGAAATGGAGTCTTGAAGACTTTTCTGCCTGGGCTAGCTTCAAACTGAGATTCTCCAAGTCTCAGCCTCCTAAGTAGCTAGGGTTACAGTTGTGAGCCACAGGCACGTGGTTTTTGCCTTGTTGTTTTAGTAGCCATCAAATGTGTCTCTCTGCTTGCATCATAGTTCACAGCAGCCAGATAGACTGAACAATCAGAAATAAATGAGCTCATGAATTTCTTTCATTCCAAGCCTCATATAGCTTTCTTTCACCCTCAGATTAAGATGACTAAGGACTCACTGTCATATTCTCTGTGGCTTCCTCTCTCACCCCAGGTCCATTTTCACTCCACTTTATCCATTTGTCCTTTCTTATTATTTTCTGAATCAGCCAGACATATCCCTGTCTCCAGATTTTGCATTTGTTTTTCATGATGCTTGAAATATGTTTCATTTAGAAATCTTCATGGCTTGTTTCCTTCCTTCCTTCATCTCTTCCACTCCTAGATCCCCAGTGAGGTTGTCTTGTCTTAAAATGCAATCCCATTGGAGGGGAATGATGGAAAGGGTGTGATTTTTTTGATCAAAAAGCCCTGGACACTTAGATGGGCATATTTAATTGTAACCCCCTTATAGTACAACCTTTTGAAGAAGCTTGAATGCGTGTGTGTGTGTGTGTGTGTGTGTGTGTGTGTGTGTATGTGTACTGGTACTGGAGCTTGAACTCAAGTCTTGGGCATTGTCCCTTAGCTTTTGTCAGCAAAGCTGGCACTCTAGCCCTTGAGCCACACCACCCACTTCTGGCTTTTTTATTGTTAATTGGAGATAAGAGTCTCAAGATTTTCCTTCTGGGGCTGGCTTCAAACAATGATCCTCAGATCTCAACTTCCTGAGTATCTAGGATTACAAACTGAGCCACCAGTGCCCAAAAGAGGGGAAGACACTTTTGTAAATGCTGCCCCATGTCATTTCCTCTGTCTCTATTTCTTTCGCAAGTCATCATCTAACAACTGTATATTTAGCATCTCCTTTTTCTGAAGTGTCTTTTTTTTGGGGGGGGGGTCCGGTCATGGGGCCTGAACTCTGGGCCTGGGCACTGTCCCTCAGCTCTTCAGCTCAAGGCTAGCACTCTACCACTTGAGCCACAGCACCACCTCCGGCTTTCTTCTTTTTGCTTATGTGGTGCTGAGGAATTGAACCCAGGGCCTCAGACATGCAAAGCAAATGCTCTACCACGGAGCCACCTTCCCAGCCCCTGAAGTGTCTTTTTTTTTCCTTCCTACATCTCTAGTATTAGAGTAGTGCTTGGAAAATAGCAGGTGCTTTGCAAGTATTTGTGGAGTGAAGGAACATCTTAAGTTGGACTAATTGTTTCCAGATACAAACTTAAGTGCTCACCACATGCTACACTGCTATATAGTTAGGAGATAGAAAAAATCCAAGACATTACCTGTATCTTCAAGTTGTTTGTAATTTTATTAGAATTCTGAGATACCCATGTGTAAAAATTAACTAATGACATCATTCTAAGCTATACATGTATCATGCTGTGATTCTTAGGACACAACCGTAGGTACCAGAGACAAATATATTAATTCATTCTTTCAAGCTCTTTTAGGCTCATTGTGATGGCACAAAGGAAGACAAGTTCTACTTACTAACTGAGCCAAGTGACAAATAGGTGATGTGGATGCAGACATAGTTGCAAGGACAGGGACTCATCATCAGAGCCAGCAGCAGGACAGGCTTCCTGTCCAAGGTCACATCTGCATGGGGCCTGGAAACTGTAGGGTCATCCGAGAGGCCTGCACAAAAAGGGGCATGAAGAAGGAGGGAAGATAGAAGAGAGTAGCAAAAGAGATAGTCAAGGGCTTTGAGTGCCATCTTAGAGTTTGGACTTCTCTCTAGGTGGTGACTGAAAGTATTTGAAGAGGGAATTGAAGTGATCACATTTAATGCTGGTGGAGAAGGCTTAGGAAGCACTGAAGCAGGAGAGCAGTTTGGAAGTCCTTGTAGGGGTCGAGGGGAAAGATTCAGAAGGCCTGAAGTACAACTGCAGCTATAAGGAAAGGAAGAATGTAGTGGGCTGGAGAAAATGCAGAAGAAGTGAGTTATTTCCTGTGGGTAAGAGAATGCTTAATTGAAGACAATGCTGATCTGTTTGACCAGCTTTCTGATCACTGATCTGCCTGACCAGATAGTTCTGGGAACATAGAAGAGAGAGGCTAGGACTTGGAGTGGCAGCAGCAGGGTGGGCAGAAGGTGATAGATAGTAAGAACAAGGGTCCATATCATCATCCCAATTGAGTGTCTTTGAACTCTGCACCCCTCTGGTGTTTGGTTTACATCACTGTGTGACTTCTAGGCTAGAAGGGCTCCAAACTATGCCTAGGGCTGACTCCTGGTGTTCCAGATGAACTTCTGCCTCTGCCCTCTGCCCCCCCCCCACATACACACCCCAGTTTTTTGAGAGGCAGAACAGACCAAGTCAATCCTGGCAGCAGCAGGAGGAGGTGTGGTGCCTGAGGAACCTCTCTGAGGGCTCCGAAGAGCCAACAAGGAGCAGGAAGGAGGTTTGCAGTGCCTGGGAGCCAAGTTCAGCTCAGCTCTATTTTGGGTGACAACATTTACAATGTTCTTTCACCCAGAATCATTCCGCCTGCCTGCCCGCCTTCGGTGTTTCCAGCTGATGGGTTCTCACGCCTACTTAACAACTGGCTTGGTTCAGGGGCTCCCCAGCTCACTGATGGCTGCCCTTCAGCCCGGCCCCACCCCCACTGTTCACTAGGAGGCCCAAGCCCCTGCTGGGATGGGTGGCCAGAGTGTGAAGATTACCCCCTCTGCATGGATGGTTTTTTGGCAGGGGAGGCTGAAGGAGTAGCTAAGAAATAGCAGCAATGGGGGTAGGGATGGTGAATGTCAGAGTTCAGACGCAGAGGTATGTGGGCAATTGACTTGTGTTTCTGTGCTTCACTTCCTCTGAAAGCCCAAGTTACTGAGGGAGAAAATACTTGATAATGATAATATTTTGTGTTTCTACATCCCTGTCTAAGAACCTTTTGGCACACTGCTCTTTGTCCCAGATAACTCCATTAACTGAATCTTGGGACATTATGGGTGGGCCACAGATAGGATTCGGCAGATAGTATAGTGCGGAAGAAGCCACTGACACTCTTAGAATTAAAAACTTAAAAGAATGAAACATTGAGCCAGTAGCTCATGTCTGTAATCTTAACTGCTAAGGAGCCTGAGATCTGAGGATAGCAGTTTGAAGTCAACCAGGGCAGGAAAGCCCAGAGACTCTTATCTCCAGTTAGCTACCAAACAAGTCAGAAGTGAAGCTTTGACTCAAGTGATTGAATGCTAGCCTTGAACACAAAAGCTCAGACCCAGAGTTCAATCCCAGGCCTAGGACTGGGAAGAGAGATAGAAAGAGAAAGAGAGAGAGAGAGAGAGAGAGCATTAGAGTATTATATGTTCATTACAGCTTATACATGGGAGTACAGAATAAAGAAATTCTGGCTGGTAGTTTACTGTTTCTTCCTGCCTTTTTTCTTTGCTGGGCACATGTGTGTGAATTGTCCTTCCCCAGGCTTTCTCTGGGTGCCTTTAGGTCTGGAAGAGCATGCTCCCTCATGTAGTCTGGATGACTGTGTTCCTGTGACTCTCTTCCTTTGGCAGGGAGGAATCACAGTCCTTGTAAAGGCTGTTGGTTCTGCCATGGGGAGATGATGTTTGGAAGAGCTCACCATGGGACTCTATGCAGTGCAAAAGACAAGACTGAAGTTGTATAATAATCTTTCCTCCTGAACAGTGATTTCAAAGAGCTGTAGACACTAATAATGAACTTTAGTCCCTTCCCTGTCCTCACACAATTCTGGGGTAGGATGATGCAGGCTAGTTTTGCCACTGAGTTGGGTAACCAGACTAGGTAGTAAACGGAGAGTGAGGGCATTATTGAAAACAAGTTTCAAAGCAACTTAGCATCCCTTGGAAACACAGGCCAAGTCACCATCAAACTCTCAACTAATAGCAAGTATCAGATTTTGGTTTAGGTTCAGCTGAGTGCAGAATGTGATGTGAGGCTTAGGTGGGGACTTTGTTGACAGTCAATGCCACGAAGCAGGGATAGGAGAACTATGATTAAAGTCCCTACCATGTGCAATGAGGATTCCATTCCAGCAGGACTTTTTTTGCGTGTGTTGGTCATGTGGCTTGAACTCAGGCCTGGTCACTGTTCCTGAGCTTTTTCACTCAAGGCTAGCACTCTACCACTTTGAGCCATAACACTGATGGTTACTTGGAGATAAGAGAGTCTCATGAACTTTTCTGCTTGGGCGGGTTTTGAACCATGATCCTCAGATCTCAGCCTCCTGAGTAGCTAGGATTATAGGTGTGAGCCATTAGAGCCTGGCTTCCAGAAGAACTTTCTAGTAGTCATGTGTAACATCTTATGGAACTGTCTATCGTCAGGATGACAGCATAAGGCCCCTCAACCTGCAAACAGGATCTCTCCCCCTCTGGCTGCCTGCTTTCTTTGGGTGTCAGGGAAAGCTCAGAGCTTGTGTGCTTTAAGTGTGAGCCCCAAGCAAGGGAGGGATCTGCATTCACAGCAGACACTAGGGCTGATGCAGGGGACCAAAGCTTATGGCACAGGACTCAGAGGCTTCTGTTATATCTTAGGTAATTTAGAGACCTTCCTGGTTTCTCTGATTTAAACAGTTAAGACAAGGGAATGTCTTAACTGTTCTTCCTTTTCCCATTCCTGTAATTCTCTGGTCTTACCCCATGTGTCATGTGACAGTATGTTTCTTTGACTTTGGATGGCAGATAGCTTTTGTTACCAGACTACTCCACAACTTCAGCTCATGATTCTTACCTTTTATGATGCTTTTTTCGGCTTTGGAAACCAGTTCTGGGCCCCCTAAGGACTAAGAGTCTCTACCTTAGGTGATGTGAAGTCCTGCATTTCCTGGGCATCCACAGTGGAGAACACCTGTGGAAGGTTAGAGGGACGAGAAGGAGGGATGAGGCAGGGTATTTTGAATTCCCGGCTGGATTAGGCTCCAGGTTGGAATTGGAGCAGAATAAATAGTGTGTTTCTCCAGATCCAATGGATAATCTGCCAGGAGACCCTCACACAAGTTTCCTGAGTACCTGAGGTTGGTGGATGTCTGGTCTTCTAGAGCTTTTTTGGCTTCAGGTGTGTGCACATGTGTGCATGCATGCATGCATGTATGAGTGTGTATATATATGCATATCTATCTATATGTATATATACATATATATGTATAAATATGTATGTGCATATATGTGTGTATACATACACACATACCTATCTAGTTGTACAAAGGGGTTAACATTGCCATTCAACAAATCAGTTTCCAAGTAAAGTGCATCTTGACTGATATCACCCTTTTCATCATTCTCCTCCATCCCTCCCTCCCAACCCAACTCTTAATTTTCCTAGTTTTACCAGGATATACGTTCAATATTATGACTGCATCTCACCCTTCCTCTTTTCATTTGTCTACACGCCTCTCCCCCCTTCTTGACTTGCATTCCTACTCATTGCAAACATCAACTTGCTGATATCCATTTGGTCGGACTGTGATGTTTTTCTAAGGATTACGCTATTTGCGTAGACCAGGTTTGGTCTTAATATGCAATAGACCCTTCCACATAGAATAGAGGCTTTTTTCAGGTCTCTAGAGATTTTCAGAATTATGTTTTGACCTGGTAACTTCTATGGTCAATATTGAGACTAGCCTTTTTCCCTCCAGTGTAGAAACTTGAGAGCCAATGAGGCTAAGTGACTAACACAGGCTGTGTCATTGTTCACTGCTATGGAGAGAAGAAGAGCCTACATTTTCTGACTTCCACTCTTCAAGATTTCTTAACTTTTGACTCTCCATCCTCTTCACCCCCTCTCAACAACTTACTCACAGAGCACCCTTGTTCTTGACTCTGTCTTAACTTGGAATGTTTAACCAGACGAACACTCTATAAAGAGGAAGCCCATACTTCATCTCCTGTCTGTCTAGTAGGACAGGTGTTTAACAAAGGTTCCTGCTTTACTTGGAGGACAACCCTCCAGCTAATTTTGACCCCTCTTGCTGGTGGAATCTGAGCCATGGCACTTCCTTAGACTAGACTCCAAATAGAGAGGAACAATGTCCATGAAAAGTCTTAGCCTGTGAGTAACAGGCTTTGTGTGTGTGTGTGTGTGTGTGTGTGTGTGTGTGAAGGGGGGGGGGATATGTTTAGGGCTCAAATTCAAGACCTGGATGCTGTCTTTAAGCTTATTTGACCAAAGCTAGCACTCTACCACTTGAGCCACAGCTTCATTTCTTGGAATTTTGGTGATTAATTAGAGATATGAGTCTCACTGACTTTCCTTCCCAGGCTGGCTTTGAATCTTGATCCTCAGATCTCAGCCTTTTGAGTAGATAGGATTACCCACCAGGGCCCGGCAGTTCTGCCTTCTTGATAAGCAGGATTTGCATGCTCCTTGTTTCTGGGAATTTGCTACATCCTTGGGCTGGGTGAGGACTAAGGGAGGGTATCTTCACTGACTATTGAACCCTTGGCTCGGTTGGTGGGGGGGCGGCTGTTTCTATTTCTGTGTATTGGCAGATGACATCCCATATGGCAGAGTTGGCTTTACCGTGTCTGTCCTTATCCCAGGATTAGACAGCGGGATCTTCCCCTATCCCTTGGGGTTAGGTCTGCTTGGCTGACCTCTGTTCTTCCCTTTTTTCTCTAAAGAGCATTTGAAGCAGTGTTTGGAGATAGAGTCAGTTTACTGCAAACCCTTAGAGCCAGCGTTGGCAGACATATGTCAAATGTCTCCATAAGATCATCCCCTTTGTTCCTGCTGTTCTAGCATTATTAGTCAGAGCTTTGATGGTTTAGGGTGAAAGAGACGAGGCTGGGACAAAAGTGCTGGGCATTAGTGGCGCCTTGGATTGGGCAAAACAAAGTGGCTGTTTTTCTACTTTCTTATTTTCAATGATTCCATCCCAATGACTAACTCCAAATTTTAAATGAAAGTAGAGAATTTCAATCCACCCCTCCCCTGCCACGTTTCCTCTCAAGCTTCTAAAGGAAATAAGTTGGATAATATTTATTGAATGCAAATCATATATGCCATCAAGAGAAGTACTCAGGGTGATCTCTGCCTTCAAAGATTTTCTGCTATAATTAGAGAGTAAGGAGGCACCTATGAGAAGACCAAGTGGATTTCAGTTGCAGAGGAAGGGCGTGGCCGCTCAGATAGGCATCAGAGTAGTTGGGCTTTGAGAAACCACTGTCGTTTGGTCTGGTACAGAGATGCCTTCCTGGAAGAAGAAATGGCATAGTGAGGCCCTTCCTGATGATAGGTGCAACAGTCTTCCTCTTCTTGGTGGAAATTTATTGCACATTTGCTGACAAAAACATTAGGATGCTGAGAACAGGATTATTTGTTTCCTAGATGTCCATCACTGCATTGATCACAATTCCATAAGACTCCAATAGAGTCTCAAATAGCCAACAATGGAAAAAAAGAGATGTGGTTAACCAATGTTAACTCAATTGTGCTTCACTAGACATATGTGGACCACATTTGTCATAGTGTAGAATACCATCCAACAACCACATCTCTTTTTCGTAGTTGTTTATTTATTGACCCAAATTTAAAGTATTTGCAATCGATTGTTCACTTAAAAAAATCAGGTTCTAAAGTAGTACAATGTGCTTATTTATGTTGATTAACATAGTAGCATGGCAGTATAAAATCTAGTTTTCCATTTTAAAATTTTGGTTACTTTGGCACTAGTTTGAAATCAAACAACTCCTGGTGTTTTCTTCTCAATATAAGAGAATTATGGTGTACCCCCACAGTACTTGCAGGTGGTCAGCTCCAATAGAGTCACATGGACCTTATTTTGTGCATCTATCACCTGGGACTCACTCTGGTCCTTGGTTTCTGGAAAGACAATCATTTGGCTGGAGTTGGGGCATGGAGGACCTATGAGCAGTGCTGGGTGGGGAGCCTGAGTGTGCCCTTCTAATTGTGAGAATCTGTGTTTCCTGGGTACACATAAGTCAGGGTTCGATAGTCCCACTGAACATGTTCGAACCCTTTCTTTTACATGTAGTCTTCATCCTTTGTATTTTAGTCAGAGTGTCACTGCTGTGGACTCTCTAATTACAGTACTGGGAAGAAAACAGTGCATTTGTGAGCCTGAGCTTCTTTGGGAAATGTTACGAGACCAGAGTGATGGAGTCCCTTCTTCCTCATTAGTGTGGGAGACAGACTGCTCCCCGAAAAGCCTCTTCAGATGACTTCTTGGTCTAGACTCTTGAGTCTGTCCTCAGCAATTGCCGTCATACGAATGTCACATTAGGACTTCGGGTGCTTCCTTTTCTGTCCTTTCAGCAAGGTTGAGATTGATGTGTACTATATTCTAGTTTGAGTGCTCATTAGTATTTTTAGAATACTCCCTTATCATACATTTCCCATATCTAAAATCTTCTGTCTCTTCTCTTTGCCTCTAGGCACATGTCCAGAGTCCTCTGCCCACATCTAAGCCTTTTACTCTCTGACTTGACCCCCTACACCTTAGCAAGCCACTCACCTTAAACCTTGCGCAGTTTGCTCACTGGCCCCAGATACACCTGCCTGTTGGCTTCTGAGCACCCCCCCCATACACACCCAAATTGCCCTCCTTCCTGGAATGTAACCCAATTTTATTCTCCTTTCCCTGGCCAGTTACAGTATCCCAAAATCTTCCCAGACTTCTTTAGATACAGTGATTTCTCAGGAGCTAATATCCCAGGACTATGAACTAAAACACCCTGTACCACTTTACATTTGAACTCAAAGCCTCACACTTGCTAAACAGATGCTCTAATATCTGAGCCACACTCCAATCTTTTTTGCTTTAGTTGTTTTTTGGACAGGATCTTATGTTTTTGCTCTGGAGATCCTAGACTATGATCCTCTTATTTACACTTCTTATGCATTCAACAGGGATGACAGGTATGTGCCATTAGATGTCGAGATTGATTGAAATGCAAGTCTCACAAATGTCTTGCTTAGGTTTGATCACAAACCTCTGTCCTCTTTATCCTCACCTCCGAATAGCTGGGGTTCCAGGAATGACACACCAGATCTAACCCTTTATTTTGCCTTTAAAATGAATTATGGCTGGATACAGGTAGCTCACACCTGTATCATGCCTACTTGGAAGGCTGAGAGCAACGACATCATGGGAAGAATAGTTGTCAAGATCCTATCTCAGAAATAATCAGCAAAAATTCTGGCTAGAAATGTGGCTGAATGGTAGAACACCTACCTAACAAATACAAGCTCATGAGTTCAAATCCCAACACTCCCCAGAAATATTTATGGTAGCACATAATATTTACCATCTTAATCATTTTTAGGTATACAGCTTAGTAGTTTTAAATATATTCACATTGTTACACAACAGATCTCCAAAACTTTTTCATCTTGCAAAATTGAAACTCTATACCCATTAAACGACTTTCACTTTATTTGGCATTTTACCAAGCACTATGTTGTTTAATTCAGGTAATATTCGGAGAGCATCAGTGTTCCAGGTAAGTTATGGGAAGGTTCTGGGGGAAAAAAAGAGACTGGATAAGCCGCATTCACCAAATGGGAAAAGATGACAAGTGTTATTTGATAAGGGTTTGTCATTTTATTTGTGCATGTCTCATGTCTTTAAATAGATGAGAATGATTCTTAGGTGCCACAGTCTCCTCTTTTGGAACAGGGAAGAAAAGACTAAATGAAGGCAGACTGTGTTCCCTTGACACGAGGATAGGGATGAGCATATGATTACTATGTGTTGTGTGATAATTTCGTATGCTGATGTAAATGTGTGCTGGGGGTATGTGAGGAGTCTTTGTGTTGCCTCAACTAGATCATGCATTTTAAAAAGAAATTACTTTTTCATCATGATATTACTATTATATTTTTAAAATAATAAAATACAGTATGTGCTTGTCAAAGTAAAAAGCAACAAGCCAGAAAAAAATGTACAAGCAAAAGAACAGGAAAAGCAGTAGTAGCTGTCCGGCTCACTCAGAGATTACTGCTATTTATTCTTTCTCTCTCTTTTTAGATATCAGCTATATAGACTCAGACATGTATATACAAAGATAAATTTTTTAACAAAAACAAAACCATATCATAGTTTTATCAGGTTAACATGCTTTGAATGTATTTATCTCTCAATAGATATGTTTGTTCCTATAATTTTGATAGAACAAACATTTATTGAGGGTCTGCAACTGTGCCAGGCACCAATTTAGATATTAAGAAGAAAGCAAAGAGAAAGGCTTGCATGGGTTGATGTGAAATGATGTGACTGAAATAAGGCTTGTAAAAACAAGTTCTGAGGAGAGCCTAGTGGGTTACTCTGGATGTTCTATGTGAGGAAAGAAATCTCTAGACAGGGCTTTGATAAGAGTAGAGAGCTCTTGTGTACAGACTAGAAATACATTCCAGGAAGAAAGAATCTGAGTGCAATCACCAAAGCTTGGGAATAAACTTGGTGTGTTTGAGAAATTGTAGGAAAGCCACTGAGGTAAAAATAAACAACAACAACAACAAAAAGCAAAGAAGAGGGGAAATTGTAGATGGTACTTAAGTCCCAGAGGTAGATGTAGGGCTTCTTTAAGTCTTAGAGACAAAAGCCAAAGCTTTGGATTTCATCCTGTCGGTGAGATGCAAAAGGGAAGTGACATAATCTGATCTGTTGCTCTCTATCAACTAATTAACAGACACACACACACACACACACACACACACACACACACACACACCTAATTAGATTTATAAATGTCCTACTAAAAAAAGCATCACAAAACAAATGATCTGATGTCTTCACCAAATGAACTTTAGGAGAGGGAGAAAGAGATAGAAAGGCAACCATAGATCAAAACAAATCCAGCAGGAATGTGCAGAATTAGATTAAACCAAGCCATAGTGTTTAGGGCTTCATGTTTTGTTGATAAAACTACAAACACATGGTAAGGAGGCAATTGCCAGTTAGGCAAGTGAGTTCTATTGGGTGGGATGAGAAGGGGCTGGGAACAGAGGACACATGGGATTCTAAGATGGCTAACTTTGTTTCCTTTCATTGCTGCTGGCATCAAAGTGGTTGTCTTATAATAATTAACTTCTGTTTTATGTTGTTTCTGTATTTCTGCCCTTTTATCTATTTAAAAGAAAATGTATTTTCAAGCCAGGCACTGGTGGTTTTCGTCTGTAATCCTAGCTACTCAGGAGTCTGAAAAGCCTCTTATGCTTTTATCTCCAGTTAGCCAATCAAAAACCAGAAGTAGAGCTGTGGCTCAAAGTGGTAGAGTGCTAGCCTCGAGCAAAAGAGTTCAGGGACAGTGCCCAGTTCAAGTACCACAACTGGTGAAAAAAGGCTTTTCAAAATTAATATCTATTTCTGAGAAAATAGAATGATAGGAAACTTCCTAATCAGATCAGAATCACTATACAAATTCTAGAGCAAACATCTTCCTAAATTGGAATATGTAGGAAGTATTCATTTTATTTTTTTTTTGGTCCGGTCGTGGGGCCTGAACTCTGGGCCTGGGCGCTGTCCCTCAGCTCTTCAGCTCAAGGCTAGTGCTCTACCACTTGAGCCACCACTTCCAGCTTTTTTCTTTTTGCTTATGTGGTGCTGAGGAATCGAACCCAAGGCCAGAAGTATTCATTTTAAAACCAGGAATAAAATAAAAATGTCCCTTACTACCAGTACGGGGATGGGAGGGAAGAAAGGCGAGAGACAGGAGAGAGACAAGGGAATAGTAAGAGAAGGATGGAAGGAAAGAAGGAAGGAAGGAAGACAGGAAGAAAGGCAGGCATAAGAATCAGAAAAGGCAAAGTAGAATGGCCATTCTTAGTTTTTAGAATACTTCTGCCTTTCCCACAATTTTGTTTTCTACAATTTCTATTATTCACAGCCAACTGCAGTGTGAAAATATTAAATAGAAAATTCTGGCAGGCCGGGGGGAACCACTCATTTTAAAACTACATGATGTTCTAAATAGTATGAAAAGTCTCTTTTATTAAAGTATATTGTTATAATTATTCAATTTTTGTTATTGCTTATTATTAACCTTTTACTGTACTAGTTTATAAATGTAACCTTATCGCAAGTATACGATAGAATACACACATTTTATATATGTATACATATATGTGTGTGTGTGTGTGTGTGTGTGTGTGTGTGTGTGTGTGTGTGTGTATATAATCTGCAGTTTTAAACATCTGCTAAGAGTCTTAGAACACATCTCCCAGAGATAAATGGTAAAACTACTGCATTAGTGTAGGAACCCCCCCAAACATAATTATTAGAAATAATAAGAGAGTTTAGCTACTTAGGGCAGAATAAGATGGATATGTTAAAATAATTTACATTCTATATACCAACAGCAAGTTAGAAGACATAAAAAGACACATCTAACATATTATTTAAAATATTAGTTGTTGCAAAAGTGTTGACTACAAAAGAAAAGCTGATAAACCTGACCATACTGATATTAAGGATTTTTATATGCTGAGAGATACTTTAGAGAACATGAAAAGATAATTTACAGACTGAGGAAGGAGTTTTGCACTCAGCCCACAAAAAATTAGTGTTAGGAATACATTAACAAACATAAGAAACACACAATCCAATTGAGAAAAAAATAAGCAAATGATACAACAAGAATTTCAAAGAACAGAAAGATTAACAACAAAAAAAGACATGTTCAAGCACCATTAGTGATCAAGGAAATGGAAATTAAGGCTAAAGTTAGATAACTTGGAGACCCTATCTGATTGGTAAAGCTTAAAGTTTGATAGCATCAACTGTTTTTAAGAGAATGGATCCATGAATAGAATAGGAGGGACAGGAGTGGCAACCAATCTGGAAAAACGCAGTTCAACACTGACATATCCTAACATAGAAATTTCACTCTTCCTCTTTATAGACAAACCCTGTAAGGGATATGAACCAGGATCCTCATGGCTGCATAATAGTTCAAATGGCCATTGATGAAAAAAGTATTGCATGCCATGTGATATAGTATTCCTATATTAAAAATAGCTTTAATAAAAATATCCCTATTTGCCGGGCGCCCGTGGCTCACGCCTGTAATCCTAGCTACTCAGGAGGCTGAGATCTGAGGATCGCGGTTCAAAGCCAGCCCGGGCAGGAGAGACCGTGAGACTCCTATCTCCAATAAACCACCAGAAAACCGGAAGTGGCGCTGCAGCTCAAGTGGTAGAGTGCTTGCCTTGAGCTGAAGAGCTGAGGGACAGCGCCCAGGCCCAGAGTTCAAGCCCCACGACTGACAAAAGAAAAAAAAATCCCTATTTGAGAATCATTATTGGTACAATAACAGTATATAAAAAGAAAACAAGGCTTTGAGTGTTCAAGGTAACAGCTGCCTGGGCTAGGAGAAGGTGAGCTGATGTAGGTAGGAGTCCAAATGATTAGATGGAGATAATAGTCAAGATCTCAGCTTTTACAGGTGATGAGTTTGTGGGTGCTGATTATACTTTAACAGCCAGCCAGTCAGCCAAGTAGACAGCTTAAGCTGTTTAGAGGAAAATGGGTAGATACGGTAAAAATGGAAGCAGGGTGATCTCTCAGGTGGCTGTTTAGTAATCTAGGTGCAAGGGAGGCTGGTGCTTTGTACTTAGGTGGTGGCAGTTCAGATAAAGAGTAATGTACAGGATCAAAATATACGTTGGAGGCAGTAGGGAACTTGTTCTGATAGCTTATATGT
This sequence comes from Dipodomys ordii, assembly GCF_000151885.1. Lineage (NCBI taxonomy): Eukaryota > Metazoa > Chordata > Mammalia > Rodentia > Heteromyidae > Dipodomys > Dipodomys ordii. The sequence continues at coordinate 3,576,855 of NW_012267266.1, forward strand.
GGGAGGTAAGAAATGTTCTATTTTATGAAGCTACCATAATTTATTTAACAATATGCTCTTACTGTATATCCAGATTGTTTACAATATTTTTTGCTTCATCAAGAGGTCTGAAATGAACATCCTTTATAGCTTAATCTTCATATGACTTGAATTAATTTCTTGTCTTTTTATGGTATGAGACTTGAGGGTTTTTTTTTTATTAGACTTCCTTTTTAGAGCAGTTTCAAGTTCACAGCAAAATTGAGAGGCTGGTACAAATTTTTGTATATTCTCTGTCCCTACCCTGTATTCAACATTTCCCCACACAGGAGGGGTACATGTGTTACAAGTGATGACCCCCGACTGACACATCAAAGGAATCTGAAGACAGGGCATCTGTAACCCCAGCTACTCAGGAGGCTGAGATCTGAGGATTGCGGTTTGAAGCCAGACTAGACAAGAAAGTCTATGAGACTCTTAGCTCCAGTAAACTACTCAGAAAAAGCCAGAAGTGGTACTATGGTTCAAGTGGTAGGGCACTAGTCTTGAACACAAAGAGACTTAGGGACAGTACCTGGGCCCTTGGTTCAAACTCAAGGACCAGAAATAAAAAAGGGAGGAATCCAAAGTCCATAGTTTACATAAGGCTCACTGTTTAGACAAATATAGCTGCATGCACCCATCGCTGCAATATATAAAGTATTTTCACCGACCTAACAGTTGTCTGAGCTCTGCCTATTCACTCTTTCCTCTCTCCAGTCCCTAGCAGCTGCTAAACTTTTTATGATCTCCATAGTTCTGCCTTTCTCAGAATGGCACATTGTTGAAATCCTACAGTATGTAACCTCTTCAAATTAACTTTTTCTCTTAGTAATATGCACTTAGGTTGTTTCCTCTGTGTCTTTTCATTGACAGCTTGATAGTTCATTTCTTTTTAACACTGAATAGTATCTCATTGTCTAGCTGCTCCAGAGTTTATCTGTTGGTGAACATCTTGCTTATTTCCAGGTTTTAGGCAATTAACATCACCCATGTACACGATTTTGTTTAGCAGTTTTGTTGTTGTTGTTTTGGCTTGGGTTCATGTGTGTGTGTGTGTGTGTGTGTGTGTGTGTGTGTGTATGCCCCTGTTCGGGAGCTTGAACTCAGGACCTGTACACACTATCTCTGATCGTTTTTTTTTCTTAAGGCTAGTACTCTACCACTTGAGCCAAATTCCACCTCCAACTTTTTTGGTGGTTAATTGGAGATAAAAGTCTCATGGACTTTCCTGCCCAGGCTAGCTTCTCACCAAAATCCTTAGATCACAGCCTCTTGAATAGATAGGATTATACCTTTAGATAAATACCAAAGAGTGTAATTGCTGGATCATATGGTAAGACTATTTTTAGTTTTGTAAGAAACTACCAAACTACCTTCTAAATAGCTATGCCATTTTGCAAAACAACCAGCAATGAATAAGCCTTCTTGTTGCTATAGTTGACATTGTTAAGGTTCTGGGTTTTCATAGTTCTAAGAGACACACATCTTGAATGAATACATCTTGAAGTAATTTCTTTATTTTTTGACAGTACTTGTATTTGCAGTTAAAGCCTCACACAACTAGGCAGGCATTCTACTGATGAGCTATGCCTCCAGTCCTGTTTTCTGGTTATTTTTGAAATGAGGTCTCAATGACAATCCACCTGCTTTAAGCTTCCTGTAGTTGCTGAGATCAGTCATGCAGAACTACATCTGGTTTCCCTTCATCTTTTGCCCAGGTTGGCCTATAACTTCCACCTTCCTTTCCTCAGCTTCCTAAGTAGTTAGGATTACAGGTATGCACACAAGCACTGGGAAATTTATTTCCTAAAGTTAACTTTCAGAAATGATTTTGTTAATATCAAAGTATATATGCATCTAATTTGGCCTTGGTACATTTGCCTTCAGACAGTATTTCCCTTAGAGTGCTAGACCCCACATTGCATTCTTTACACAGTCCAAGACATGTGATAATATGATCTTTTCCTTAGAAAAGTTTCCTAAACACATGAATCTGAGATCTCATACTTTTTTTTTTTCACTTAGATTGATCCTATCCTCAAACTCCAGGAGCTTTAGGGATTTCTAACAAATTTAGGGTTGGGTTATTTGTTGTTGTTTTTCTGAATCAGTTGGGCAAATGTGAAGCAAACCTATAAAATAGTTAAGCAATTACTCAAGTTTATGCCTTTACCATGTAAGGTTTGTAAAGGAAACCACCACATGGTTTAGGCAGAAAAGAGTTTATTAGCAAAACAGCAAACTGCCCGCCTGTCCCATAGTGAGGTCCACAGAAAAAGGGTGGGTTGGAGTTAAGTAGGAAGGGGTTGGGGAGGAGGAGTGGCCACAGCTGATGCAGATGTGACCTCAGAGTCTGGGGACCTCCAATAGTCTGAAGGAAGCATGACCAGGGCAGTCCAGGATGTGACCTCAGAGAAAGGGGAGGCAAGGCAGGTGCTGGGCAGAGACTTCCTGCATGGAAAATGGGGGGAGTGGGGCAGGGGAGACACACAGACAGACTCAGGCAGACCTAACATTCTGGGCTTTTTAAATAATTATGGAAGGGATGTAGACAGGTGTTGACATTAGGGGTAGGAAGCAGAGATGTCTGGTCCAGTACAGCAGAAGGCAGCTGCAACTGTTCCTTTGGTGGTATGTGTCCTTGGATAAAGTCTGAAAAAAATCTTGCAAGCCAGGGGCTGAGCAATAAGAACAAATATTAGAGGACACACATACAGCAAAAGGAAGGGATCAGGGGAGAAAATTAAAAATTGGATGATTTGGCTAGTTCAGCTAGTTCCTATCTCCTGCATTCCAGGAGGTCCTGGAATTGGTGGAAAATGCCTCTAGCTACTACTTCTGAAATCTAGCAACTAGGTAGAGGAGAGTATGTTAGACTGGTTAAGAATAAGCAGTCAGAAACTGGGCTGGATCGGAGTGGTTAAGGGCCTGACAGGAAGCTTTGGCAGATGTCTGGGCTATAGAGTATATGTAGGGGACCCAGGAAGCTTCCAGGACTAATTATCCTGAGCCTAAGACACACTTTATGTTCCTGTTTAGTTAGAAGGCAGGTGTGAACATTAGGCATGCTCATAAACTACTTCTGTTGATCACCTGGTTCTGGTTGATTTTGAAAGGGCAAGTGTAGATGTAGATGTAGGATGTGACAGCATCTTCTCTTACTCCTCTCCTGGGGGTCTTGGTGCTCATTGCTGGGATGGCTTTGGCTCAGTTGGTATTTTTGCTCATTGGCCTGAGCACTGTCCCTGAGCTCTTTTGCTCAAGGCTAGCACTCACCACTTGGAGCCACAGTGCCACTTCTTGCATGTGCCTAGTTAATTAGAAATAGGAGTCTTTTTGAGCCATGCTTCCTGCCTGGCTGGTTAGTTGGGAGAAGGAGTCTCAGAGGGATTTTTCTGCCCAGGCTGGCCTTGAACTGAAATCCTCAGATCAAACAAGTCTTTGCCACAAAAACTTTTTATTTCCAATTAAAGCAACAAGGAGACTAATAGAAATAATAAGGATAGCTTATCTGCATCTTGTCAAGAATTGCCCAACAAATATTTACCAGAGTTTTTTTTCTGTGTGTCAGGCTAAATACTACAGAAGGTGAAATCTGCACTCTGTAACTACAGAACTCAATAGATATGATGAGAATACTGAAACCATTGTCAGCTCTGTGTACTTGGAAACACATACTAACACTTGCACAATGATTATTTCATAGATGACATAAAGAATGAAATGCTGATTTGCAATGCAAAACTCAGTAGACATGATGAGTTTTCAAACAGCAACTTATTAACTGAATATGCCACTTAGGGATACTACTTAAGATTGAAACCATTGTCAGCTCTGTATCCAAGGTGGCTTACAATCCCGGAAACACATATTAAAAACTTGACAAACTTAATAATGAACGTTACTTTCATAGATGGACATTAAGAATGAGATGTTGATTTTACATCAAAATCACAGTTCATTTAGTTATATAATTACTTTTATAGATGGACATAAAGAAGGTGATGCTGATTCTACATCAATGTATTAATCTTGACCTTATTTACATCACAGTTGACTTAACTACATATCAACTTTACTCTTATTTTATAGAAAACTTTGGAACTTAAATGATAAGTAATAACTATTAGATACATTTCTTGTAAGCTAATATTTCCCATTTAAAATAGTGAAAGCAAGAGAATTACATGCAGATGTCACTGTACTAAGGGTCCACATTTAGCAAACTTGAGCAATCTCAGACCATTGTTTGCTTTTTACAAAATGCATCTAATTGCAACATATTATTGAAATTTAAAGTTCCATGTCAGGCCACGGTACATGTTAACTTACATTTGAGACTCAGTTACATTATACCAAGATTAACTTTTTTTGATGATGAAAATAAACCTTTAATAAGGGGGAGTATTGAAAATGAAACCCTATGTCCTCAAGAAACTTACATTTTACTAAGCCAAATAACTTGATTACAGTGCCAGATTACCTTGAACAAGTTTACTCAGACATACACACATGTAGGGTCATGCACACACACATACACAATTGTGCACAAGTTTTAAGGCACACTTAGATTTTTTAAAAATGAAAATTGGCCATAAATTTTCTGGAATTCCAGTGACAAAATACATTTTTGTCCATCGTATGATAGAACCACATGGTTCTATCATACGATGCCAGAAAAACAGGGAATACCAAACAAAAAACAAGGGAAAACTCAGAACTCAAAATTTTTGACAACAGAATATGGTTAGACATCTTTGCTAACAAAGCACATTGGATGGCCAGGTTAGTTTCCAGAGCCTGTGAAGAAGCAGCAACTTTGTTAGCAAGGCACATTAGAATAAATGGGTGGGGAGTAGTAAGCTTGGTGGAAGGATGAGGGTCAGGTGAGGCCAAACCCTTAACCTACCATGTAGCCAAGATGGCAGAAAACAAATTGGGATGGTAAGACTAGGTAGAGTTGTACAGAGTAAACAAGCAAGCAGACAAGACTGGGGGGGGGCTGCAGAGAGGGAGGGAGGGAGAGACAGAAAGAAGTAAAGAGATGAAAAGAGGAGGAGATTCTAGATGACTGGGAGGCCACCAGCAGAGATGAGTGACTTGAAAAAAACACCCTGGACTTCTCCACTGTGATTGGGTCCCTGGGTAATCTCCAGGCTCTCTGGTGACTTGGCAGGGATGGGCTGCCCACATGCCAGGGGGGTAGGGAAAGTTATACAAGATTTGCAGGGAGAGAGAGAAATGCAGAGAGTAAGGAATGCCTGGCCATACAGAACTTCTGACCATTTACCATTGCATTAGCAGAAAGTATACTGTGTTTTCAGTTCTTTAGTGAAAAGATCATTTAGATCTGATGAGGATGTGGGGGGGTGGGTGGGCAATGTAGGAGGGAGGAATTTGGTGAGTGTTAAGAGGTTATAAATGGAAAGAAGGCATCCCTATTCACATACAGTGCCTCTTCCAGAGTGAGGGTCAGATCCCCCAATTTAGGCATCCTCAAAACGGGATCTAGACAGAGAGGAGAGGGCTCCTAGTTATTCACCAGACTTAGAGGGGAGGGAAGTCACTCACCAGGTGTAGAGGAGAGAGTGTGGTGGATGTGTAGCCAGCATCTTCCTCTCTGATCTCAAGTAAGGGACTCTGATTCTGTGACATTTGGATCTTAAGGACTATAGCTCTGTGTGTGTGTGTGTGTGTGTGTGTGAGAGAGAGAGAGAGAGAGAGAGAGAGATAGAGAGAGAGATAGTAGTGTATATCAATTATACAAGGGGGACTTCATTGTGATATTTCCATACATGTATATAATATACTTCCCCCCTCAATCTTATATACACTATCAATCTCTCTTGTTCCCCCTTCCCCCTACACATCGATTTCAACTGGTTTCACTGTTCTGTTTTTATACATGCATACAAAATGCTTCAACCACATTCACTCCATTCACCTTCTCATTCCCCTTCCCCTCTCACTGATACCACCTTCCAACAGAGCCCGTTTGACCATGGTATGTCACATTTGCATATATTGTGTGTTCATCAGAATAACCTCTCTATTGCTCTCTTTCTCCACACTACCTCTTACTGTTTAATAGCTATCAGTGACATTTCTAATGCCATCTTTATACATAGGCATAAGATATTTCATATATGTGTTTTATAAGAGAAGGCTAATCTCCAGTTCACATCATAGCCCAACATAAGCCAAAGCAATTTTCCTTTAGCTATATATATATATATATATATATATATATATATATATATATATATGTTAGCTTGGATCTAGAAATTCAAAGACTTTCCTTCTTTCCCATTGTGTATTTTTTGAGCAATATGATGTAATTGTAGAAAGTGTTTGGGGGTAATTATGCTCCAGATTTTGTATTCTCCCTGCTAACCCCAAAGCTGGGGTCAGCAATTACCTGTGTTTATAGTCTGCCTGTGTCCAGACCCTGCAGTGAGAAGCAGCTCTTGTCAGTGACTTAAATACAGTGCCAGAAGCCCCAGATGCCACATTCTAGTCCTGGCTTGTACACTGACTCATTGTATGACTGTATGAAAGTCACTTCCCTTCTCCTCCCAATGGGTCATCAAGAGTAGAGGGAGGATAATGGCCCTGAGTCACCTCCAAGAAAGAAGCTAATTAGGGATGACTGAGACAAAGAGGTGAACGCTAAAAGGGCGATGAGGAAGCAACTCCAGGGAAGAACCAAGAGGGGTCTGCTTTCCCACTTGGTGGCCTGGATACACCACATTGTCCACTGGTATCTAGGCCTGCTTTAGAAGGTCCTGGAATTATGGATGGAGGGCTTGGGCATAAATCTTTTTGCATTTTTCTGGGGAGGGCCTATTTCATGAGATTCTCAGAAGTTAAATAACCCCCAAAAGATTCTGAATCGTTATCTTAGAAGGTTTGATTCCTTGGATGCCTGGGATTCTAAGGAGAGAGGAACCTGCTCATGCTAGGGAAGGAAAGCAAAGACCAGGCTTGTCCAGGGAGTCATGAGGCAGTTGATCTAAGGACAATGTTTAGAACCCTTGCATAAGTACCTGTCCAGCAAATATTGAATGATTCTCCTACCAACTTCCTGGCACTGAGTTAGACCCTTGGGGTAGAAAGTAAATGGTTTTTTGAGTCATCTACCTCTCCCATTCTCTACCCCTGGAGTCTGATCCTCCAGATGTTTTTGGCCTTAAGTGAGGTCAGATTCTGTGTGGGCACAGCCCAGAAGACAAGAGGAGTGCAAAAGCCTGTGTGTGGTATACTCCGTGAGTCCCTGGGCTGAAAGAAAATCATGACTAAGGAATAGGAAAGCAGTCCTCTGTGGAGGTGGGAGTATCCGGACACCTGTGTCCTTATCCTGATATCCTTGACCTGAAATCACTTCGTAGCCTGGGTGATCACTTAGATTCTTTGTGCAAAAATAAGCATGGTGATGGTTTCCTTATTTATTTAGGCAGCACTAGAATTTGAACTCAGGGCCTTTGCTTGCTAGGCAAGCATTCTACCACTTGAACTACACCATTGGACCTGTGTTTTCTATTTTTAAGTCAACAAATACTCATTATAGAAAATATAAAATATCTGGAAACATGAAAACAAGCAAAGTCATTTATAATTTCACCAAGCTGAAGTAATCCTCTTTAAAAGTTTTGGTAATTTTCTCTCTAAATATTTTCCCATACATATATTTTTCTCCTTATTAGATCTTAATGTCTATTTAATTTTACATATTACTTTTCTCACCTAATATTTTGGTTACCATTTATCTGTATCATTAATTGTGCTTCAGACACCTGAGTTTTAGCAGGGCATAGTCATATACACTTGTAATCCCAGCACTTGGAAGGCCAAGACAGCCTGCATTTCAGGCTGGCAAAACAAAACAACAACAATAACACAAATCCCTGATATACGGCTTATGTCCCATCATTTGAAAGTACCAAATTTAAAGATGCCAGAATAAATCCTGAAGTGATTGTTTCCAAAAATTTACTACTGTATATAATGCTATGATGAACAATCTTGTATAAATCTTTGTATTCATTTCTCCTGCCTTAAATATATATATACTTTTTATTTTGTTGGTCATGGGGCTTGAACTCTGGGGCCTGGGCGCTGTCCCTGAGCTCTTCAGCTCAAGGCTAGTGCTCTACCACTTGAGCCATAACGCCACTTCCGGTTTTCTGGTGGTTAATTGGAGATAAGAATCTCACGGACTTCCCTGCCCAGGGTAGCTTTGAACCTCGATCCTCAGATCTCAGCCTCCTGAATAGCTAGGATTACAAGTGTGAGCCACCAGCACCTGGCTTTAAAATTAATTTTTTAAAATAAATTTTTAGAACTGAGATTTCTGGGCCAAAGAATAAAGGTGTTATAGTTAAACACAAATACTTTCTCTTCCTCCCTCCCTCCCTCTCTCTCTCCCTTGCTCTCTCTCTCTCTCTCTCTCTCACACACACACACACACACACACCACATATGATGAAGACCCATTCATTATGAATAGAAATCTTCCATGCTTGCTGCAGTTGAGACGTTCTGGGTATAAGCTGGGATTTCCCATCGTTCTGGGGCAAGGGGTTGCATTCCATTAGTCCAATAGAATTGTATCTGTTTCTGTCCTTTGGAATTGTCCTGTTCTGGGGGGAAAAATCACTTGTGAGGAGAAAGTTTCAGTATGGGGTCACAGAGAGTTTATGCAGGTATCATTTGAAAAGAACAAATCCAGAGCTGGGGGTGTAGTTTAGGAATACAGAATGCACTTAGTATTTTCAAGAGTCTGAGTTTGATCCTCAAAAAGAAGATTCAGGGCTGGGAAGGTGGCTCAGTGGTAGAGCGCTTGCCTTGCATGCATGAGGCCCTGGGTTCGATTCCTCAGCACCACATAAGCAGAAAAAGAAAAAAGCCGGAAGTGGCGCTGTGGCTCAAGTGGTAGAGTGCTAGCCTTGAGCTGAAGAGCTGAGGGACAGCGCCCAGGCCCAGAGTTCAGGCCCCACGACTGGACCTCCCCCCCCCCCCCCCCAAAAAAAGAAGATTCACAAAAAGACAGGCTACCTTGTCCAAAAAGAAATGTACTCATTACCTGACTTATGTAACAAAATGGTATTCTGAGAACTGTACATTTCTATATCACCTTTATAATGTACCCTCTATACATCACCTTTATAATAAAAATGAAAACTAAAAATTAAAGACAAGCCATGCCTAAATACTTCAAAGTCTGGATTACATCCCAAACCTTATATAACCCTATATTGTTAATCTTGAGAGAACATGTATGGATCATATTATTTCTCTGACTTTTGCGAACTCCCCTATAAAACAGGGGAGCTAATTTTGGCCTATCTGGCTTTATGAGGATGAATAAAGTTGTGTATATATAGAAGAAACATTTCAGGTCAAGGTTCCTGCATCTTCCCTTGGTAGTGGGAATCACAGAAAAGGGAGGCCATGAAGGGAGGAGTCCAAGGGACTGGGAAAAGTGGGCCGAGGCAGCATCAGCGTTTGTGAGTCTCACACCATAAGGCGTTTGGCAGAGGTCTGTTGTGGGCCAGCCTACCCAGTTGTCTGGAAATCTGGTCAAACTCTTCCAAATCTGAAGACAGACTGGCTCCTGAATTGTGGGAATGGGGGAGGGAACAGGGAAGCCACTCAGCCATCTGTCTACCTCCAGTGGTGTGATTGTGAGAACCAAGAAGAAATAACCTTATGAACAGTTCTTCCCAGTCCACAGGAATGTCCAACACCCCTACCCCCACAGCCAGAAGCATTGCGTTATAAACAGTAGCTGTGGTACCAAGAAGTCAAAAAGAGCTAATCCCCCAGATGTCAGGGTTTGGTCTGGTAGAGATGGGAGCTCCGCTGATAAGAGCTGATAATGGGAAGCCTCATGAAAGAGGAACTGCAGAGATGAAGCAGGCACCTCAGATCTCTGCTCCAAGCAAGACTCCTCCCAGGCTTCTGTGCAGAAAGTCTGGTCTTCCTAGCCTATCCCCTGCTCAGTCTGCATCAACAGATAGCAATGAACCTTACAAAGGGATGATGGCAAGAGCACAGGCCTGAAACTTATAAAGAAATCATTACCGTCGTTTTCTCAGCCTACTCCATGCCCGGGGAACACAGACCAACTACAAGCATGCTGGGTAGTATGGGGCAGACCAAGGTGCCATTGGAAGTTGGTGTCGGCTGAAGTGATTAGAACAAGCTGTTCTGAAAACAGGCCACGACCTAACCCTGAAGGTTCCAAGAGAGGAAGTAACGTGGAGCAACTTTAGGAAAGACGAGAATATCCTCACACAATGATGAAACCACCCCAGATAGCTGTGGTGTGAGGAGATAGAGGGGCAGAGGGAGAGCCAGACTGGAGACTGTCTTGAATTCCAGGCAGACTTTAGTCTTGACTCCGAAGTGAATAGGAAGTAGAAAGAAGCCCCAGAGGGAGGGAAGTGTGGGCAACAGCCTTTACCGTTGGCTCTCACTTCCTTTTGCCCTCAGTGAAGTTGCCTAAGTCCAGAGCCACATTAGGGCTCTACTTAGAGCCCCAAGCAAGCTCTGTGTCTTCCTTGATTTTCCCACTAGATACCTCTTCCTCCTTCAGTTTACTAGGATCCTGTCTAGAGGAACAGGGTGGGAATAAGAGAAAGACACACTGGGAGCTTGCTCCATGCTGGGCCCAGACATGAACAAAATCTAGTCTGTATTCCAAGCTCATAGCCTAATAAAGTCAGATTAAATGGCACATACCAAGCATCTCTCTTCCTGGCAGTCTAGAGCTTCCAATGCTAAACTCTGGGTCTTCCCACAATGCCCCTGGAACTAGGGAGGTCAAGATGGCATTCTGGGAGCTCTAGGATCTGTCCCTTGACCACTCACTTCCTTTTTTCTACAGGAATCCCAGGTGTCTTGTGGACAGGATAAAACCAGAACATCAGCCAGCCTCCTCTCCACAGCCATCTAGACTGTTTCCAGCTTAGCCTCCTCATTAAGGAAGGCAAGACAGCTGTGTGTTAGGGCTTCATGGGTCCCACAAGAGGGAGAGCAATGGCTTCTGGGTAGACTTCTCCCCTCAAGACTGTTCACAGTGAGTGGGTTCCATTTCCCTGCCTGTGAACTTCAGCCACCTCTAGGAGTCCAAGGCACCTCAGTGAGGAGGGGATCATGGGGGGGGCACAGATGGCAAAGGAACAGCACCTCATCCCCAATCAGCAGCTCTTTCTGGCTGTGTCCAGTGTTAGCAGTGGTCTATGTTCGGCAGCAGCTTTGGCTGCCTGGCTGCAGACCGAGCCTGTTCAGCAGCTCAGCCTGAATGCTGCTGCCTCTATTCTGGGCACTCATTTTTTTGCATCAGTCACACCACAGGAAGCCCTTCCTGGGGAGCTGCTGCTACTGGGGATGCTTTTGCCAACTCTTCACAGCCACAGCTGCACCCCAGGAACTAAGGCTTCTCATCTGCATCCCTCTGCCTAACCCCTCCCACGGGTGTTTACAGAAACCTCTCCTCCCAGGCTCCTTATAGGGGGTGATCAAGTCAAGAGATAGAGATTTAACACAAGGAAGTAAGGAGATTCCCCTGGGAACAGGAGCTGCCTGGAGAGCTCAGAAAAGTTTGGGAGGAGGATTTGTAACGGGAGAAAGGCACATGGAAAGAAACAGAAAGAGATACAGAGAGAGAGAGAGGGGAGGGGAGGGAGGGAAGGAGGGAGGAAAGGAAAGAGAGAGGGAGGGAGGGAGGGAAGGAGAAGGAGGGAGGGAGGGAGAGAGAGAGAATATTCTGTGTTGGAGCCAAATGCTTGCTAAGATTGATGTTGGTGTTCAGGCAGAGCCCATCTTGTCTGGATAGACATCTCCCTCCACCCTCCTCCTGTTCCCCTCATCTTCCGCCAATATCAGTAGGTTTGGAGATGCCCAATGCCAGTCAGAGATGGATGGCCTCCTGCCCCCCCCCCACCTCCTTGAGGAGTGGGTGTGGGGTAGGGTGTTCATCCTGGAGAGGACACACTAAATCTACACTTGTGCTGAAAACAGAAATGATTTGCCTGGACATTCCACAAGTGAAGGCTTAAAGTGTAATTTTGAGAAGTTCTGTCCTGAAGACAGCCTCAGAAGGAACAAAACAGAGACACAATGCGGATAGTTTGTTGTTGATGATGCAGAGAACAGTCTGTGAGTTAAAGTCCCCCAAAGAGCTGAGGCTAAATATATCTTAGGAAAACCGTTTGGCTTGGTCTGAAGTGGGGCCTCTGCTTTTCAGAGAAGAGCTAAACTGCCTCACCTGAGTGTCCCTGGCCCCCAGTGTGAGGGAGAATCATATGGGCTGTCATCACCAAACCCAGCTGTCTCCAGATGTTCAGGGAGAGAAAAGAAGGAAGACAAATATCATAGATGTGACTCCATAGAGAGGCCTTCACGGAATCTTATTTTGTTTCTGGCTCTACTAAATGTCTTAAGTTTCCAACGAACTATTTTCACGGATAGTCTTTTGTTTAGTTCTATATTTCTGCATTAAAAAAAAATCACGTCAAAGCTTAGCGGCTTAAAACAACAAACCATTGTTATCTCCCAGTCTCAGTGTGTCAGGAATCCAGGTGCCACTTGGCTGGGTGCTTTGGCTCAAGATCTCGTTGCGGTGGCGATCACGTTGTCATCCAGCACTGCAGTCATCTCAACTGAGGCTGAAGGCACAACTTCCCGGCATCTACATTTGTTGGCAGGTCTCAAATATGCTTCCAAGCTCTCTGGCAGGAGCCTCCCTACAGGGCTCGCTTATACATGGCAGCTAGCTTTCCTGGAATAAACAATCCAAGATGGATGCCAGTCCCCCATCCTAATATCAGATATGACATTTCACCATTCACCATTTTCTCTGTGTTAGAAGTGAGTCAGTAAGTCCAGCCCACACTCAAAGGAGAGGATTACACGAGGATATACATACCAAGAGAGAAGATGATTAGGGGCGCTCTTAGAGCCTGCCAACTGCATCGCTCCTTTTAGCTTCATAACAAATACATACTTTAGACAAAGAGAAAAGTCCACCGGTATAGTAGTTTTCCACTACTGTAACAAAATACCAAAGGCTAGGTTCTCTAAAAATAAAGTTTTAATGGCTGCCACCCATTTTGGTGGGTGTCGTCATGATAAACATGAGCAAAAACACATGGTGAGACAGACAGGGCGGCAAATGAACCTCACCACCACTACTACTACTACTACTACTTCTTTCTTCTTCCCTCCTCCTCCTCCTCCTCTCCTTCTCCTCCTCCTCCTCCTCTCCTTCTCCTCCTCCTCCTCCTCCTTCTTCTTCTTGTCCTGGGGCTTGAACTCAAGGCCTGAACATTTTTTGCTCAAGCTCTCTACCACTTGAGCCACAGTTCCATTTCCACCTTATTTGATTCTTAATTGGAGGTAAGAGTCTCACAAACTTTTCTGCCTGGGCTGGTTTCAAACCATGATCCTCAGATCTCAGCATCCTGAGTACCTAGGATTTACAGACAGGAGCTATGGGCTCCCAGCTATACCTCCCTTCTTTTAAAGATCTCATAACCTCTTAACATCTCCCTGGGGACCAAACATCAATACATGAACCCTTTGGGGACACATATGCAAACCATAGCAACAGGTAAGGAGGAAGGGGGTTCTGGAGAGGTTGGGGTTTGTGCTTAGGACAACAAAGATGTGAAGTGGTCAATTTAGGATTTGGATGTGGGTGTCTGTGTGATTTCAGGCTTTATAGTCTCTCTCTGATGCCTGGATGCCTGTAAAACCTACTGCCTGATGGTATTCATAGCTGACTTATGGACTGAACATGAGGGCCTTTGATGCTGGCTGACTATTTGATGCTGACTTGATCCTTTCTGCCTTTCCCCTGTGGGCTCCCTCTCCTCCCCTCTCCCCACCTCCATTCTTGAGAATATAGCTCAGAATCATTCCACTTTATAACAAGGACAGCTTTATTAAACTCTTTTAAACTTATTTTTAATCAACTTTTAATTTTAGGTATTTCAAACCTGCAGAAAAGTTTGCCCAAAGATAGTCCAGAGAGTTGCCATCTCTCCCAACTCATTTTTATCTATTGGGAACATCTGATGTTAATATGGTCAAAAATTAGTGGGCCAATATCAATATAGGATTATGTACTGAAGTCTATACTTTGTTTGGATCTCCCTATGTAAAGTTTAACAAAATATATCAGGCACTAGGCCTGGCATTATTTTGACTAGTTCTTAGGCCAGGCCTTTGAGGTTATGACTGTAATCATCTCTATTTTGCAGAAGAGAAAAGTGAGGCATGAAGAGGTTAAGATAACTTGGCAAGATCACAGAGCTTGTAGAAGCACAGCAAGCATTTGAATGACGGTCTCTCGCTCCCATGCAGCTCTCTTAACTATTTATACTTCTCATCCCCTCACATCCCTGAGTCCTGCTTAGGGAAAGGAAGCACACAGCACTAATCCGACATCTGGCTCTACCCCTGGGGTCTAAGCTTATGGAAAAGATAAGCACATGCCAGAGACTGACAGTTTAGTACCTCCTCCTTCAGCCCAGCCTCTCATCTATGAGCCCATAGGATTAGGTTACTGGGCCCTGGCTCTCCCCTGGCTCTGGTTCTGACTTTCTGCAATTCTACAAGGCTATCCCAGAGCTCTTGTCCAGGCAATTCGGGGGGCTGCTGGTTGGGAAAGTTGGGGAAAAGATATGTGTTGCTTCCACATGATGAAGGATTCATTGCTACCTTGAGAATGAGCCTGTCTCTTCCACTCCCTAGCTTGTGTGTGTGTGTGTGTGTGTGTGTGTGTGTGTGCGCGCGCGCGCGCGTGTGCCAGTTCTGGCAGCTTTGGAGCTTGAACTCAGGGTCTAAGTGCTGTCCCTGAGCCTCTTTATGTTCAAGTATAGTGCTCTACCACTTGAGCCAAAGCACCATTTCCTGCTTTTTCTGAGTAGTTTATTGAAGAGGCTCATGGACTTTTTTGCCTGGGCTGGCTTTGAACCATGATCCTCAGGTCTCAGCTCCCTGAGTAGGTAGGATTACGAGTCATGAGCCACCATCACCCAGCTCACTAGCTTCTTTTGCAGAACAAAGCAATAGATCAATTGTTGGGTTGGACTGAATTAATTTACAGCCCTATCAAATGAAGAGCCCCAAGACTTGGCTCAATGTTGGAGGTTATTACCCACAATGATGCAAATGACACCAGAAACAAGGTGTCTGAAGTAGGTACTCTGAGCAATTTTTTTTTCCTGGACCATGACAGAACCCTGGTCTTTGAGGAGCACAGGCATTATAGCAAGAATTTTTCTCCCCATATAAATGGCGGAGAGCCTCTGATGACTCTGGCTTGTCAGAAGCAGGACTCTCCAAAGTGTCCTGCAGTGAAGGGGAACTTGGACTTGAGGGCCATCCAGTTCTGGCTTGTCACTTACAGGATGGTAACCTCAGACCATCTCTCAGCTTCTCTCTGCCTCCGTTTCTACATCAATAATACAAGGAAAACTCAAGGATGCCACCCATGGGGGTGTCCTAAGGATTTGTTTCATGTTTTAATTGAACCCATAATAAATGCTCAATAAATGGCAGATAGTTTTAAAACCCATTTGAATAATAGGACAATTTTAATTCCAGCTCTGAAAATTATTCTTTCTTTGACTCTGACCACTTCTATTAAAGTCCCAAGTTGTTGGAGAACAGTCCTGTCTGGGAGGCCATTCAGCCCTAGGATTCACACTCAGGGCTTATTTCCCATGGACCAAGGTAAAGATCTGTGGGTCAGGTCTCACAGATCTCTGCCAGCTGCAGAGAAGGCCCATGATCTTGGCAGGACAGTCCCAGCCCAGCCCTGACTGCCCTATTCAGCTTGCCATGGTGCTGCTGATATTCTCCAGATGGCCCGAGAATTCCAGAAGGCCACCCACCCATCTAATGAAGTGAGCTGGATTGTCCCAGTGTTCTCAGAAGGGTACCTTCCAGACTTGTCACCTGGCCTTGTGTCTGCCCTTTCTGGCTTAGTACTAGGTACCCAGTAAAGCTGGGGTGCTGGATACAAGTTCGGGAAGATATGGTAAGTCCAGGTCCTGCAGGATAAGAGGACCTGAGTGAGGGGGAGGCCTCGGCCTGGCTGAGCCACACAGCTCAGCCCACTCTTCCAGCAGGAAGTTCTCATTGGAGCCGGTCAGACCCTGGGGACAGGTGTCATAGGGACAGAGCTGTCTGATCTGAGTGCTCATGGAGCTGGTAAAGGTGTCTGGACTGTTTTTGTTGTTGTTTGTTGTTCGGTTGGTTGGTTAGATTTGTTTTTCCTCACTCTTTCACCCGAAGTCATGGCAGCACAAAAACTGGACTTGATTTTCATTCCAAATCCTTTGCTGTCTAGAGTCTGGAGTTGGCTGAGTGATTGTAAGCGATTCAAGAATGCGGAGGCGCCAGGGACATTACTGGGGGTGGCCTGGACAGTCGGACACATGTGGTGCACACGGCGAGTAGACGTTTATAACACACATGAGGCACTCGTGTATCAGTAGTCACAAAACCTCTTTTCCAGAGGCGGGCTGGCGGCCGGCCCTCACCGTGGCCGCGGCCCACATACAGACCAGGAAATGGGTTTTCCACATCTAGAGAGCACTCGTAGCATCTTACCGGCCGCCTGTCCTCCTCTGGGTTTAGGGAGGAAGTGTCCTAAAGCTATGGACTGGAAGTGGAGGACCCTAAAGGCAGAAGCAGCCCAAGTGACACTTGAGACTATGTCCAGTCCCAGTCCTGAGATCAGGGAGGAGGCTTAGCTGTTTTCTGGGGTCCACAGGGAAAAGAAGTCAGGGCCGATTACAGCTAGGGAGGTATGGAGGCTAGAATTTTTTTTAAAAAGTGATTTCGTTTCTAAATTGCAGGGGGGGGGGAAATGTATCATTATTACTCTAGTGTGATTTTCTATCTGTATGCTTGGTCCTATGACCCACCATGTGCATTTCATTGTCTAGATGGCAGCTCGTGATACTTAGATTCATATCAGTGACTTTTCCACGTGCCTATCTTTCCTAGCCCAGAACCTTGTCTCCTTCCCCTGGCTCAAAGTGTCAGCAGCAGCAACAACAACAACAACAAAAACAGGAGCAAATTGCAATTGCAAGCTATCCTCTGTATCTAAGGCTCATAGGAAAGAAGCTCAGCCTACAGCTTTGGAAATCTAAGAGCATGGCACCAACGTTCTCTGAAGGCCCACATTATAATGTGGCAGAGGGCATCGTGGTGGGAGCATACTCAAGAGGGGTATGGTGGCTTGTACCTGTAATCTCAGCACTCAGGACGCTAAGGAGGGAGGATTCTATGTTTGAGACAAGTCTTGTCTACTCAGTGAAATTCTGAGGAAGGAAGGAAGGAGAGAGGGAAGGAAAAGAGAAATAGCCAATGGTAAGACAGAAGGCCAGAAAGTAAGGAAGAAGGTCCAGTCCTGCTCTTTCATAATTCACTGTCCAGAACTAACAAGGGTCCCATGAGCGCTGAATTAATCTCTTCTCAGGGCTGGGCCCTGACAGGTGACCTGATCACCTTCTGCTAGGTCCCAGCTCCTCATGATCTTTCCACCTAAACTTCATTGCAACACTGGGGTCTGAGCTTCCTCCCAGCACGTAAACTTTTGGGCACTCACGCCATCTCTATGTGACAGCAAGTACCCTACCACTCTCCAGCATTCCCCATTTAGCCAGGGACTCATATTCTTTCCTGGAGCAAGAGAAAGGGAAGGAAGACAAGCTTGGACCCCTTGTCATGTTGCAACAGATTTTCTGGGTGAAAGAACCAAGTAAGGAACTGGAATGAAACTACTAAGGAATTAAAGGGATATACATTTCTAAACCATGGGATCATTTTGAAGACTTTTTAGATCTCAGAGCAAACAAGGCTGGGACAACTGGATATCTAGGAGTTGCAAGTAGCTCCTACTTTTTTTTAAAGTTTAAAAATTATATAATAGTATAGGCAAGTTAGAAAAAGGATGATCAAAAGAAAAGAACAAGGGGCTGGAAAGGTGGCTCAGTGGTAGAGTGCTTGCCTTGCATGCATGAGGCCCTAGGTTTGATTCCTCAGCACCACATAAGCAGAAAAAGCTGGAAGTGGTGCTGTGGCTCAAATAGTAGAGCGCTAGCCTTGAGCTGAAGAGCTGAGGGACAGGCCAGGCCCAGAGTTCAGGCCCCACGACTGACAAAAAAGAGAGAGACAGAGAGAGAGAGGCAAGAACTCATCATCTCATCATCTAGCAGCAAAAATTTTAAACATTTCGTAGTAAAAATGTCCACACCTTTTGCTACAGGTTTATATAAACATTAAAAAAAATTGGTTTCAAAATGGGGTTGTAAACTAGACATAGTGGTACACAATAGCAGCTACTTGGAAGGTCAAGAGAAGAGGATCAAGGTTTGAGACCAGCCACGGGGCAAAACGTTAGGAAGCTGCAGGTATCGTGATACATGCCTCTAGTTAGTTGGGAGGTGGAGGTGGTAGAATTACTCCCCAAGGCCAATGCAGGCAAAATCACAAGACCCTATCTGAAAATAAAACTAAATATAAAAGGACTGTAGGTATGGCCCACTTGTAAGCCCTGAGTTCAAACTCCACTACCAATAATAATAATTATAAAAAGATTATTCTATATCTATTATATCTGCTCTTTTTTTTTCATTAAAAAAAAAAAAACATGTGTAAGCCAGGTGCCAGTGGCTCACACCTATAATCCTAGCAACTCAGGTAGCTGAAATTTGAGGATCATGGTACAAAGCCAGTCTAGGCAGGAAATAAACTACCAAAAAGCCAGAAGTAGAGCTGTGGTTCTAGTGGCAGAGCACTAGTCTTAAGCAGAGAATGTTCAGGGGCAGCACCCAGGCCCTGAGTGCAAGACACACACACACACACGGAACATCTTTCTGTGATTGATAATGGCTGGATTTTTATCCCATCATTTTAAAAGGTCATATGGCATTTCATTGTATGACTATATCTGTAAATTCTCAGTTATTTAGTATTACACATTTAGTTTCTTTTCCTTTTGATTTTTGTTGTACTGGATGTTGTTATTTCTTTAGGAAGAATTTCCAGATGGAATTACAGGAACTAAAGGCATGCTTATTTGAAAGCCTTTGATACTTATTGCTAAATTACAGTTCAAATAGATGGTATCAATTTACCCTTCACCTCCAGGCAATGAGCGCTAATTTCTTCCAACCCTACCACCTTCTCACTTTTACGAGTCTGAAACACAAAATGTTATTTCATCTTAATTTACTTTGATTATTATTTAGGTTGAACACTTTAATATGCCTGCTGATTAGCATTTTACATTTCTTTTATGTTTTCACCCACTTTTATTTGTCTTTGTTATCATTTCACAAATTTGTTCACAAAGCAAAGCTGTTAACAGTTATTTTCATAAATGCTGTATGTAGCTTTTACAGCTTACTGTTCGTTTTGTAATATCCTATAGCATAGATTTGGTGGTGGTGGTGGTTGTTGTTGGTTGTGGGGCTTGAACTCAAGGCCTGGTCTCTGTCCCTAAACTCTTTTACTCAAGGCTAGTGCTCTACCACTTTGAGCCACAGCACCACTTCTGATTTTTGAGTGGCTAATTGGAGATAGTCTCACAAGGACTCTTCTGCCCCGGCTGGCTTTGGACAATAATCCTCAGATCTCATGCTCCTGAATAGCTAAGATTATAAGCATGAACCACCAGTGCCTGGCTAAATATTTATTTTTAATGCAGTAATCAGATCAATATTTTGTTTTGGCTTACCTTTTTATATTTAGACAAACTTTTCTATCCCTATGTTACAGAAGCAGCCAATTAAATGTTCTATTGTTATATTTAAGTCTTTTAACTATGAACAATTTATTTTTATGTATTGCAGGTCTGGCCTTTCAGTAGTTAACTTCTTGCTCCAGTAACATTATTAGATAACTCATGTTTTTTTTTTGTAATATGAAATGTCACTTAACATCCTATACGGATCTATTATATTACATTTTATATAAACACTGTCACTGTTAATGAAGCCTTTGTTAAATACTTCTGATTGTTTCTTTTTGTCTTTTTTTTTTTGTTTCTCTGTTTAATACCTCATTCCACTGATGGATCTATTCACTTTATCTTTTGGAACTGGGTCTCAGTATGCTGTCCAGGCTGGCCACAAACTTAGACTCAAGTGATCCTTCTGCCTCAGTTTCCCTGGTATAGGGAACTACATATGTACACTGCCACCTCTGCTAGAGACTCTGGTTTTGGTCATGCTGGGGAAGAACCAGGGTCCTCACAGATGCCAGGCAAGTGCTCTACCACTAAGCCACATTTCTCAGTGTCCAGCTTTTCTTTATCAACATTTTTCTTGGCTATTCTCTTATGTTTATTCTTCTAGATGAATTTGTGAATCAGTTATGCCCTTGAGATTTCTCTCAGTATAGTGTTACATTTAGAGGTTAGCTTGAGAAAAAATTTCTGTTGTAAAGTTATTCGTTTTTCTGCCCAGTATGTCTTTTTGTTTCCTTTCATAGAGCTTAGAGCATTTAGTAGAGCAATATTATTCCTATCTTTCATGTTTTTATTGGCATCCTTAATGGTATCATATTTTTTTATATTTTCTATTGTGTATTGTTCATGTACGTAAGAGTTGTTGATGGTTTTATATGTTGATTTTGTCTCTGGAAGGCAAACGAGCTCTCTTCTGGTTTCTCCTTCTGTGTGTTTGTGCCAAGGGCAGGTTTGACCTAATTTGAGGCCATTTACTATCCTCTGGTTCTGGGCTGTGGCTCCTCCCTGTCATTCCCTGTCGCTGTAAAAGGAGTTTAGAGAAAGGTGGGCAGCATAGTCAGGCCCTTGTTAGCTGCCTCCTAAGGATATGTATGTTATGAATCAAATGCCCACCTAGTTCTTGCCCTATCCCAATGCCAGGATAGTGAAAAGTGGGGGCATGAATCAATTCTGAGGCAGGCAAATGAGCACCGAGGAAGTAGGTGTTTGGGTGAAATTTGGTGCTAATCCAGGAGCTTTAAGGGAACCCTAAAAGGCCTATAAATGTCACAGCTTAGTCTCTGGAGTAGATGAAGGCATCTGGTGTGGTCTTCAGTGTGGCCCAAAGCCAGGGCTAAATCAATTTCTCGTCTATGTTAGAGAGCCTGAGGTTGAGCAAATACAATGGACTCCAGAATGGCAGCCCCTTTCAGGAAGAATGGGCATTCATTAACCTTCACAATCCCCAGGGAGAAAAAAAAATTAAAAAGACACCATCTCTTTATCTTTTTGTCTGCCCTTGGAGTTACACAGTACAAATGTAGTCCTTCCAAATAATTGCTGCAGTGCTTTTGAATGTGTCCCCAAAAATTCAGTGAGGACCAGGCTCATTGTCAAGTCTGAAGCGAGCCATGTTGGATAAAGTTTTGTGCTAAGAAGCAAGGTTTTACACATCCTACTCAGGACACTGCCATCTCTCACTGTCCAAACTGTGTCCAAACCTGTTCCCCCACTGCTCTCTTTTCATACTGGAGCAAATGGAAATACATGCTGGTTGTGAAGTCTCCCATACAAGGAGACATCACAGTCTTGGTTGATATTTTATTCCAGCGTTTTGGATCATCATGTTCTCAGAATGTTCTATTTTATAGTTGTCTTAGTCCTCTTGTGATATAAAACCATTATCTTATGACGTGAATTAGAGACAGAGGAGAACGTTAAGACACCTCTTTGTGTGTGTGTGTGTGTGTGTGTGTGTGTGTGTCCCTGTAGGGTGTTTAAAGAGTATTAGTATTGGCTTTGAAGTTTTGACAGAACAATTAGATAAAAATTGTACTTGTAAAGTGAGGGTCACAGTGCCTGGCAAATAGTAAAATGAGGTTATTTTTGGTTGTTTGAATTTGGGTTTTGTTTGTTTGTTTTTTGGGGGGGTGCCAGAACTGGAGCTTGAATTCAAGGTCTCATGCTCTTGGTTGGCTTTTTCACTCAAGGATTTTGTTTTACCAGTTGAGCCACACCTCCATCCCAGGTTAGATTTTTTTTATTGATATTACTTATATTGTTATGTTTTGTTATTTATTATTATTTTGATGGCACATAAAGTTTGCAATATTATTTAGTTTGACATGTTAATTTGATATTTGGAACTGATTCCAAAAGGATTTAAAATTACTCAACATTTCCTTTTGTCCTTCCAGTTTGAGAAGTAATGCAGCCAACGGTCAATATACATTATCTGGGGATGGGGCTAGAGGCTGGAGGCTAACTACTAAACGCTAAATACCTCTTAGGGATTTAAATTAGTTTACTCATAATAACACTGAGCATTCACATATAGTAAACACTCTAAAATGTTGATTTTCATCATTATTAAAATTGTAGCTATTCTTTTGTGCTGTGTTGTACCTTAACCCTGCCCAGTACCCTTTGTGTAATTATTAGAGTTTTTGTTGTCCTTCACCTGGCTATGGCTGATCACTTCTCAATCATTTTTGTTGTCACAGTGCCTGACATATATCAGGCAATAGAGAGGATTAAGGTTTGAGACTAGCCTTGGAAAAATTATCCCAAGACTCTTTCTAGGGAGAGAAAAAAATCCTAAAAGCAAAAGGAGTATGTGTGTGTGGAGGGGAGGGTAGCTAAGCAGAACATAAGAGGGAGTCCTGAGTTTAATCCACAGTAGCATAAAAAAGGAAAGGAGAAAGGGAGGGAAGAAGGGACTAGAAGGAGGAAGAATGAGAGAAGGAGGAAAGGAGAAGAAAAGGAAGGGAAAGGAGGGAAGGAAAGAAGTAAGGAAAAGAGAAGCCCTGAGTTTATATTTAGGCTCTGCTATTAGCAGCTGTGAGATTGTGGCAAGTCATTATTTAACCTCACGTCTTGAATGTTTTCATGTGTAAGGTGAGAATAATGACATATACTTCTCTACATTTTGTAAAGATTAAGGGAGATGATATGTGTGAAAGTCCTTGATAAAGAGGAGAGAGGGGAGAGATTGATTCGGATAAGGATCAAGCTTTAGCTCTCTGAGGGATAGGATCAAGTCTGGTAACTTTTTCCCCCTCATGATACAGCACCTTACATATAACAAATCCTTCCAGGTACTTGGTAGAATAGATGTGTGGCTGTGGATAGGTGAATCACACATGACTTAACATAGGCAATTGTATTGTCTCAGTTCCTCCCAAGGAACTGTGAGTCCTTAAGGACTAGAATCAAGCTCTAGAATGCTAGATCCTTCTTATTTTCACCTAGAACAGATACCATCAGGTCATCGCTCTGGAGCTGATTGTGAGCTCCAGAACCCTCTGATTTAAATTGCCACCAGGTGGCAGGCCATTTCCTACTCAAGCTTGGTCTCCAGCACTTCACTCTCACCCCACCAGGTGGCAGGGCAGGCTATATATAAGCTCCAGCTCTCCTCCTGGGAGCCCCTCCTCCTGGCAGGAAAGCCTACCAGGCTTTACAGGCTAGTAGGTGGTTCTTGCTTCCTCCCTAGCAAGGGCTAACTGAAGCCACTGTTGCTTTGTGGCAGGGATGGAATCAGGCTCTTGACGAACCGGTCGTCTGAATCCTGTCCTGCCTGTCAGAGATTTTGCCATGTGCCTCTTGAGAGCAGTATGTAGACAACTTGACAGGAACAGGCCCAAAGTGAATAAAGTTGGATGAAGGTCTCCCTGGGATAGACAGCTGATTGGTACGTCAGCTTTCCTGCCCTCCTAGCCTTTCTTCCTCCTTCCAAACCCCTGCAGATCTTGGAAGGAGGCTACTGCTGTTTCTCTGGCCCTCACCTTTTAGCATGAACCTTTCTACCAGGGTCTTTCCCTCACACAATTGGAATCAAGCCAGCCCTGGGCCAGCTAGCAGGCGAAGACAAAAATTCAAGGTCTGTAGGCCTCCTTTCTGTGGGGAGGTTGTTCAAATCCTGCTCTGTTCACCCTCTGCATCTCTGCATGAGGCCCTCTCAGGGCAGGGCCCCACCGTGGAGTCCTTTTCCTTTTGGATTTTGTTCAGATGGTCTATGCACGTGTGATTCTGGGACCAAATCTGATATGTCATTGGGAAAGGGCTACAAGAGAGAAAGGCCAGGCACAGGGCTACCAATGTCCTCCAGAAAAGCAGAAGCCATCTCTTCAGAGGCCTTGGGAACTGGCAGGCCCTTATCTCCTGGAAAGGGCCTGAGTGATCTTGTTCTCCTTTTATAAGGAAGAAATCAAGGCCCAGGTTGAATGAGGTTCCAAAACTACATGCACAGCTCTGAACAGTGCTCAGGCCTTCTTTGTCCCAGCCTGAGATGACTAGCCTCACTTTACAAGTGTCTCTTCTTCTCTCTTTACTGGTCACTAACTGCCCTTCTCTGGGCCCACAGCAGTGTGTGCTATCAACTTTTGCTCTCTGAACTGAAGGCAAAGGAATTTGGTTACTTCTTGCCATATTTAGGGAGTTGCAGAGTTTGGAGCGAAGGAAAAGGAACATGGTTTTAATTAGGAAGATGAAGATGGGAAATGGATTTGTATTCTGCATCCTGTCTGCCCAGGAAGAACATTTTCTGGGTACCTGCCTTGTGCCAGGATTGAACAGGAAATAAGAGAAAATAGATATGATCCTGGAATGAAGATCCTTGGAATTGAGGGATGAGGTTGATTCTCCCTGGCTTGTCTAGTTCTTTCATTTCTCAGCCCCACCATTGCCCTTTCCTCCTTTTCCTCTCCATGCATTCTTGTTACATGGTTGGCCATGCAGTATGGCCTGAGTTGGATAGATAACACCCACTGGGTGGAGGGTAAGCGGGTTATCCTCAAACCACTGGGGATGACTGGGGTCATTACCCCATTCCTGTCTCTTCCCAGCCTCTGTGGAGTATTTCCCATATCCTTCCCCTGCATTAGAGATGAAGGGTCACTTGCTTTCTGCCATAGCAAGTGGCCCATCTTTTCCTGCCACAGGGGACAGTTTTGGACTCATCGGCCTAGCTCTGTTTCTGCTCATAGCCCTTCAATGGCTGGCTCAGCACAGTGTTCTGGGGCCTCTGCCTGCCCCAGTCCCCCTCAGCATTTCCTCACCTGCTCTGGCCACTCTGGACTTCCTCCTTCTCTCATTAGTTAGGCAACATGCTCTTTAATTGTTAGTATCTCACTTTTAAGAAACCTGGTTCTCTTCCTTCTTTTCTACTTCTATTTTGATGACTAATTCATACTGTCCCTTAGAGCTTATCTTAGATGCCCCAGTCCCAGGAAGACTTCCCAAGATGTTGTATGGCCTTACCCTTCTAGTGATTATTGGTCAGTTTGAGTCCCAGGTGTTTGTTGATAGGCCTTCCTTTCCAAATGGGCATCTTCTCGAGGGAGTGAACCAATCTGTTTACTTCATGGAGATATCTATTCCTTGTCACATAATGAGAGCTCAGGATAGATCTGTGAAGCAGAACGCAGTGGATGGAAGACAGCAGAGCAGGGAAGGGGAAGTGTTCTTTCTTGAAGAATTTCCTGCCGTTTCTGACCTGGGTTCTCTAGGTCTTTCAGTGTGTCACTCCTGTGTTTCTGGGGGTAATAGAGCACAGTGTACAGGGTTCTATAACCGGTGACCTTTCATTCATTCGACAAATATTGCCCAGTCCCTCCTATGTGCCAAACACTGCACTGATGCCGGGACTCCAGTAGCAAATGAGATAAACATGCTCCCTAAACTAATGGAGCTGATAGGCTAGTGGAGGAAAGAAAGACATATGCAAATATGAGGGCATAATTAATTACAAACTGAAAAGTCCAAGAAAGGAAGAGACTAAGCTGTAAAGGATGATGTGACAAAACACTGGGTGGGGTCTTGTCCCTGGACACTCTTGTCTTATGGCTAGCACACATCTGTCTTTGCACAAGCCTTGAGTCCCCATATTCATATCTCTGCTTGCTGTACCTCAGTTCATATCCTGACCTTGGCAGGAGCTTTCCTCACAGCTTTTCCTTTTACCACTGTGTAGTCTGAGGTAATGAGCTCTATTGGCTTGGGCAGAGAAAGAGCATAGTTCCTTGGAGAAGCTTTTGGCAGGACCAGGAGCTATAGGCAGAGGTGACAGTCCTTCTGTCCAGGAGCCTATCTGGGTGAATCTTCAGCCCCCCATTTTATATTGAGCATCAACAATATTGACATGAGGTATCCTCAAAGCTATAGCTGGAGCTGCTGCCGCCACCACCTCTATCTGAGAAGACTTCATTCTCTTTGGTGTGCTTTGGAACTACAGAATGCAAACTAGTGTGGGGTGCTGTTACATTCTGTGGCTTTGGTTTGGATAAACTTGAGGGAGTTGGAGTGATCTCTTCCTGACAAGATGGGTCATAGTGAGCCACCCAGATACTCCTGCCTTCCCCAACTCATCCCCATCACCCCCACCCACCAACCCCAGGCTACTCATGAGGCTCCTGGAGGTCCAAGAGGGAAGCATGTGCTAACCAGTGCCCAGGGGAGGGGCAGGTTGCTGGGTGGGTCTGGGTAAGCAGCTATCTAGCTCTCTAGCTGCCAGCCTGACCATGTGGGGTTAACAGGGTAGTGGCAGAGTTCCCTCTCTGAGGTAGTGCTGACGTGTCTACTGCCACCAACGATTCTAGTTGCCCTTGTATCAAGGCACCTTTGTTTCCCCTTCAGCTGGGAGAATGGATGCCAGCCCCAGGTTAGAGTCTCCTGATGGCTTAAGGCCAGAAACCCTACTCTGTCCCAGGGAGACTCTGTGGAGACAATTGGACACAATCCATCTCACCTGACACAAGCTTAGCCTCCTGTGACTCAGGGCAGAGCAGACTGTACGTCAGAGCAGGGGCCATGGGAAGAGTTGGGAAGGACCTAACCTCCTCCCTGGACTAGACAGGACTCAATAAACTCATTAATTGCAGAGACTGAGTGGAGCAGGGGGCCCTGAAGTAAGATGCCCAGTGAGCTTTGTTAAACCGCTTTTTTAGGGGGACCCTAACACTCAGCATCCTTTGTTCATTGGGCCTGTCAACAGATGCTTCTTCCCAGAAATCCAGCCACACACTCCTTGAGCGTGCATGTGATAATGTTTGTGCCTATGAGAAAGGGTATGTTTTGCAGTGTTTGGAAACATGTGATTGTGAGTGCATGTGCTCATGATTATGTCTTTGCTTCAGGGGGTTTGTGTCCTTGAGGCCTCTGTGAATGAGACTGAGAAACACACAAGCTGGACAGTGTGTTTATGACAGGCTGTGATTGTGTGTGTGTGTGTGTGTGAGAGAGAGAGGGAGAGAGAGAAGAGACAGAGACTAACCACCACATTCTCCCTGAGGTCTCTTCTCTAGGTCAGAAAGAGAGTACCTAGGACCATAGAAAGTAAGGCACACATTATAGGGGCCAGGCTGGGTACTAGAATTTATTATTATTTTCCAGGACCTTTCCTGGGTCTGCTTTTTCCCCCCCATAATTCCTCATTCTCTCACTCTAACCTTGATCTGGAGGTACAGGAGAGGACCTTAAAAAGGTTCTGTGACCAATGGTCCTGCCAAATTTGGGGGCCAGGCACGGCTGGACTTGTCCAAGTGTCAAAGAAATAAGAAGCGGGCAGCTCAGAGAGAGATGTGCCAGTTCCTGGAACAGAGCTCCCTTTTTTCCCCTTGTTCTTTTTTCCTGGCTTGGAAATAATAGGTCTTCAATCTGAGATTAGGAGAAAAGGAAACAACAGAAAAGGAACCAGTTTGAACAAAGACAAGCTGCTGGACACGAACACCTGCCCCCCTTTGCAACCAAATGTTCTTACCTAGATGGGGTTAGGCATGCTGAGGTGGGTGGGGCAGGAGCTGTGGGACATTCAAGGCCACTAGGCCTAGGGAAAGTCAGGGCAGCCAGAGTAGGTGAAGGAATGGCCTCAATAGTCAGGCAGAGCAGGGTCTGAGCCGTTTACTAGCCAGAACCCTCCTCCTAGGTTCTGCTTCTTCTTCCACTGATAGGGTGGTTGTGAGCACCAGATTTAAAAATACATCTAAGCCAGGTGCTGTTGGCTTATGTCTATAATCCTAGTTGCTCAGGTGGATGAGATCTAAGGATCGTGGATTGAAGCCAGCCTATGCAGAAAAATTCATAGAACTTTCATTAAGCAGCAAAAAGCCAGAAGTGAAGGTGTAGCTCAAGTGGTAGATCACCAGCTTGAACAAAAAAGCCAAGCAAGAGCATGAGGCCCTGAGTTAAAACCACAGTACCAACACTTACACACACACACACACACACATCTACATTTGGTACAATGCATGCCCCCACAGTATGCAGAGATAATGACTCGGTGTGAAGGACTCAGTCCTTTTCCTAATGAGCACCACAGGGGTGAAGATAACAAGATGGCCCAGGGAACTAAGTAAAGTCTTGGTTGTCAGCAGAAGTTACCCTGTATACCAAATATCTTAGCAGAGATGGGTCTGAGTTTTCTTATGGGTACTGGTGCTTGCATTAGGAACATTCAAATATATGTGTATTTCATGTGTGGAAGGCTAGATGAGGAGATAATATTCCATGTTTTTTTGGGTAGTTTCCATCTTTTTACATTTATTAATAATTCTTTTTTTAATTTAATTTAATTTTATTTGTGAACATACTGTACAGAGGGGTTACAATTACATGGGCAGGATAATGCATACATTTCTTACCAAGCATTGCTGCCTCCTCCTTTGCCTCCCCCTCCCTATCCCAATCCCAATCCCAATCCTTCCCCTCCCCCCCCTCCACCCCACCCCCCCCACGGACGTTGTAAAGCTCGTTTTGGACATGACAACTTGTACTTCTCATTGTTGCAACAGGTCCACCTGTATCCTTAAACGACTTGTTTTTCCCCATCTCCTCCACAAGTTACACTGACATCAAATATAGTGAAAGCAGGGGTTATACTGTGGGGGAGGGACATACAAAGCAACAAAGAAATAATCTTACAAATGCGTTAGAAACAAATGCATGAAAGAAAAAAAACATTAAAATACATATCTAAGGGTTCATTTTCCTGACATCACATTATCTGACCTTTTCCGCTTGACTCACACATATACTAGATATTGCAAATAAGGGAAACCATGGGACCTATGTTTCTTTAGGCCTGGCTTACTTCACTTAATATAATTTTTTCCAAGTTTTTCCATTTCCTAACAAATGGGGCAATGTCATTCTTTCTGATGGAGGCATAGAATTCCATTGTGTATATATACCACATTTTCTTGATCCATTTATCTGCTGAGGGGCATCTGGGTTGGTTCCATATCTTAGCTATAGTAAATAATGCTGCAATAAACATAGGTGTGCTGGTAGCTTTAGTGTGGTCTTGTTTGTAAACATTTGGGCAAATGCCCAAAAGTGGGATTGCTGGGTCATAGGGGAGTTCTATGTGAAGTCTTTTGAGGAACCTCCATACTGCTTTCCAAAGTGGTTGAACAAGTTTACATTCCCACCAACAATGAAGTAAGGTTCCCTTCTGTCCACATCCCCTCCAGCATCTGTTGTTGTTAGAATTCTTCCATGTTTTTAAAGTAACAATGTAGCCAAAGAATATCACCCTGAATACTGGCTACATGTTTTTTCATGAAGTTAGGCATGCTGGGTAGAGAGGGGTTCTAGCTACTCATGGAGGTAAATGAATTGTCTGGAAATTATCTGTTCATTTAATCACCATTCATCCACTTATTTGATGCATATGGCATACCTACCATGTGTGCCACATCAGCCATGGAAGGTTTGGGTTTGGGAGAGAAAGAAACTGTTGAGGCTGAACCTGAAGAAGAGAAATCAGAAGATGGGGAAGGACCATCAAGTAGAGAACGGGCTGTGCTATTACTCTATCTTGTCTATAACCCATAGACATTGTGAGTTTAAAGCACAGAAGGAAGGACTCAGGCTAGATATAAATTCAGTTAATATTCGGCACTAGCTGTGAAACCAGAAAAGCTTCCTGACATGGCTGGACATAGTCAAAAGCCCCATTTGTTGGGATCCAGCCTGCCTGGGGCAAGAGGTGGAGCAGGTGACCTCTTAAGGACCCCTCCACACCCGGGCGTCTGGAATACTCCATTGGCTTGGTTGCTGGCTTATTCTAAGACATTGAGTAGATGACTAATCACTAATGAGCCTCAGTTTCCCTCTCTGTTAAACAGTGATGAGAGTGTTTCCTTGCAGTT
This sequence comes from Dipodomys ordii, assembly GCF_000151885.1. Classification (NCBI taxonomy): domain Eukaryota; kingdom Metazoa; phylum Chordata; class Mammalia; order Rodentia; family Heteromyidae; genus Dipodomys; species Dipodomys ordii. The sequence goes on from NW_012267266.1 coordinate 3,607,002, forward strand.
CCTCCCTGGCTTCTAGAGCTTGGAAAGGACGAAGGTGCCCATCTCTGGAGGGTTGTTTCAACCTTTGAGGAAGAGGTCTTGCCCTTGAACTTCAGGGAACTCCTGTATGATTGTGTGAGTGAAGTTCCCAGGTCTTCCCCATACTCTTGCCCCGAGGCTGTGTGTTTCTTCCTCTGCACAGTGTCCCAAAGCACAGGCTGGGGCTGCTTGTCATTGTTCCCAGCCTCAGATGCACACAGGAGTTGATTCCCTTGAAGATGCCAAGCTCCTTTCCTCCCTTATTTCTTACATGGAACATTCTAGATATAGAATGTTCTCCCCCTAACTTTTCCAAGTGAATCCTATTCCATCCTATGCTGCCAGTCCTTTTCTCAGTAGAGATTTGGATTTCTCTCCTTCTTGCCTTCCATAATTTCTCTTCCACAGTTTTCCTTTGACTATTTTTCCTCTAGGCACTCCCATTTCTGGTCCTCAGTGTCTACCAAAGGTTTGGAGCACTGAAGGAAAGAAAGACAAGGGAGGGAGGAAGGGAGGAAGGAAGGAAGGAAGGGAGGAAGGAAGGAAGGAAGGAAGGAAGGAAGGAAGGAAGGAAGGAAGGAAAAGGAAGGAAGGGAGAGAGGGAGGAAGGGAGGGAGGGAGGGAGGGAGGGAGGAAGGAAGGAAGGAAAGAAGGAAGGAAGGGAGGAAGGAAGGGAGGAAGGGAGGACAAGGAAAGGAAGGACAGACAAAGAAGGAAGGAAGGAAGGACAGAAGGAAGGAAGGAAGGAAAGGGAAGGAAGGGAGAGAGGGAGGAAGGGAGGGAGGAAGGAAGGAAGGTAAGTTGGTGTCCCTTGTGCTAGTGCCTTGGACCACCTGTCATTCATCCTCTTTGTGTTGTCAAGGGAACATGAGTCCTTGGGGTGAAGGAGAGACACTTCAATAGGCCAAGAAGCATTTGATTGGAGATGTCCTGGACTTCATGGTGCTGGTATCTAGGCTGGATGGGTTTGTATGTCCCTAAGCCAGTGCCAAGGTCAGGTCAGGCATCATTGCAGAGGCCTCCTTGATTGAACTAGATGTCTGGGATGGCCTGATATCAGCTAAGCCTTGCTTGCTTTGCCAGCCCTCCTCCCTCCTTTCACCAAAGGGCATAGGAGCTAAGCACAGTCTGAAACTGAACTGGTTATACATAACAGGGATGGCCAGGTGGGGCCTTCTGGATGGGGCTTGTTTGTGAAAGACTCCCTTTCCTGCATGGCCTCCCATTAGCTGTCCCCAGAGGAGGGGGACCTGCAGCATGTAAGCAGATGTGGAGGTCACAGAGGAGTCCAGTCCCGTGCTAGTCAGCCCCTTCTGGGTTGCTGTCCCTGGGCTGGAGGGGAAGGAGGGCCTGGCCTTGAGAAATGTTTTATTCCTCTGGCTTCAGCAGCTTAAGACCATGGCTTCCACATGTTTCCAAACAAACTTGATTGTCTTTTGGCATATGTGTCACACACAGGGCTGGAGCCTGAGTCCCGGTGGGAGGGAATGCAAGGACTGGAGAAGAGGCAGCCATGGAACCAGGAAGAGAAAGCGTTAGGGAAACCTAGGTCGTGGCAGATGAGGGCAGAAGAGGGAGGTGGCAGAACCCCTTCTCCCTTAAAACCCATTCAGTTCTCCCACTTCCCCAGATGAGGGCCCAGAACTGTAAACAGCCTGACTCAGAGCTGGGTGGCAGCTTACGAGCGTGTAGGTTCTGTCATTAGCTGTAATAGCAGCATCACACTAGGCTGTTGGTGCCTTTCATCCGGGTCCCTCAAAGAGCTTGACAGAGTAGCAAAGGTTCTATTATCTTCTTATTACTAATGGAGAAACCAAGGCCTGGACGAGCCTGGCAACTTTTTCGGGGCTCACAGAAGAGACTGCAAGAGGCTGGGGATGGGCAGGCTGTGGGGTCCTGGGCTCCTTGGCCTCTCCTCCCACATTCCTGACAATGTTGACTGTAGGGAAGATTTGCATCCTAGTGGTTTGGGGAGGCTCTGTCCAACTTAGGGGTCTGGCCCTGGATTCCTAAGTAGCTACTTGTTTATCTTTTCTAATTGGACAATATTGAGCAAATCACAGCAGTAGTCTTTTTTTTTAATTTTTTTATTGTAAAGATATTGTACAGAGCGGTTACAGTTACATGAGTTAGGTAATGAATACACTTCCTCTTGAGTATTGTTAACCCTTTTTTGGGGGGTGGGGGTCGGTCGTGGGGCCTGAACTCTGGACCTGGGTGCTGTCCCTGAGCTCCCCAGCCCAAGGCTAGCACTCTACCATTTGAGCCACAGCACCACTTCCAGCTTTTTCTGCTTATGTGGTGCTGAAGAATCGAACCTGGGGCCTCATACATGCAAGGCAAACACTTTACCACTGAGCCACCTTCCCAGCCCTTGTTACCCCTTCTTTTGTTTTTCCCCTACCATCCCTTCCCTCCCTACCTCCCCAACTCCTCCCTCCCCTTCCCTTAAGCTGTAAAGTTCATTTTCTTTCTTTTTTTTTTGGTCCAGTTGTGGGGCCTGAACTCTGGGCCTGGGCACTGTCCCTCAGCTCTTCAGCTCAAGGCTAGTGCTCTACCACTTGAGCCACAGCGCCACTTCCACTTTTTTTTTGCTTATGTGGTGCTGAGGAATCGAACCCAGGGCCTCAGGCATGCAAGGCAAGTGCTCTACCACTGAGCCACCTTCCCAGCCCTGTAAAGTTCATTTTCAACATAGTGTCTTGTACATTTCATTGTTACAATGGGTCAACCTGTATCCTTGTTTCAACCTTTTGTTATTTCCCTTCACTTCCCCAAATTAGAAAAATGTATATACAAGATGCAGGGTCCAGGAATCAAAGACAGTGAAAACAGGGGTTATACCATGGGGAAAGAACATATAAAAGAAGCAAAAGAAATCACATAGTACATTATATAAGTACTTTAAAAACAACAGCAACAGAGAAAAAAATCTCTTGTGTCCCTATTTTGGGGTTCATTTTGCTTAGCACCATCTTACAGGGTTGGTCATATGTGCATAGCTTTTGACCTTTCCTACTTGTATGGTAAGATTATCCTAGACATAAACTAGTTATTGTAAATAAGGGAAATCATGGGACCTATGTTTCTTTGGGCCTGGCTTACTTCACTTTGTGTAATTTTTTCCAAGCCTTTCCATTTCCTAACAAATGGGGCTGTGCCATTCTTTCTGATGGAGGCATAGAATTCCACTGTCTTATATTGCACTTACTTTGGGGCTGAAAATGTTGGTGCTAGCAATGCTCATTTCTTCATCAAGGAAGCAAGTCAGTGAGAGTCGGGGTTCACACTTGCAAGTATGGTACCATAGTGCTTTGTTGTGTTTTTTTTAATTTTGGGGGGAGATGGGACACAAGTGCTGAGATTATAGGCATACCCCTGCTTGGTGCCATCATTTTAGCCACAATTATTTACTATCATTATTTGCTATTATTTACTATTGTTTTTTATTATTGTTTCCTCATTTGTAAGAAGTTGATCTGGGGAATAAAGGCCATTGTGAGATTCCTGGTGTGACAGTTTCTGATGCACCAGAGCCGGGACCTAGGAACAGCATCCAGCTCCTACTAACTTTCTTTCAATGTCAGCTGTCTAAGAGCTGAAGTCGGGGGGGGGGTGCATTCTAGGGTTACCTGTAGCAGTGCACAGTGATTGTGTTTTATGGGAGCTTACCACCTTTACCTTCCAAGACAGGGGAGAAACGTTTGTCTCTGGACTCCTCCCCTCCACAATACCCACCTTCATCTCAGTAACAGAGGGCTAGTTATCCTGACTGCAGAGACCCTCAGCATTCATGGGGATGGAGGCCACAGCGTGGTAAGAGCTAGACCAGGAATCCGTTGTGGTAAAGCTTGTTATAGGGCCCCAGGCAAATCATTTATGCCATGAGTGGGCCTAATTTCCTGGCCTGAACAGTGAGGAGGTGAATCCAGGGCTGAGGTCTCCCCAGCAGTTCTGGCTCCAGGATGCCTAGAAAGAAAGGTTCCTGAGAGATGTCTTGAGACATCACAGCCTCCAGTGGTGGGCAGGTGGCAGGAATAATGGGAAGCTGTACTAAGCAAGCTCATTGGCCATTTCTATGACATGCTTCTGTTTCAGCTATTTGTAATTTTCTGGAAAAGTTCATGGTTTTGACATTTTGGTCATTTTTTCCATATTTGGTCGTGGCCTACAGCAATGATTTTTGGAAAGATAGAGTAAAACCCCCTTTCAGCTGTTTGTAAGCAGTGCAAACACCCACAAAAAATATCCTTTTTCCAGTTAAAAGAAATAACAACATAGTTATGTTTTCCTTTTCAGCTCAAATGACTCCCAAACAACTCCAAAGACTTTTGGCTAGTAATTAATCCTTAATGAAGGGAACTGGACAGCGTGTGCTCTGCAAAGCTTGGAAAAGAAAAGGTTTCAAATTCAAAAATGCACGATAAAGCTCTGCATTCTTTTCTTTCTTGCTGGTCCTAACCCTAATACAGTGACCCCTTCCTAGGCCCCAGACCCAAGGCTGTAACTTGTGTGGAATGACTAAGAGAGCTGGGAGGCTATGCTGCTTGAAGATACTTGCTCTTTCTTTCCCCTCCAGTGACCTTTGCCCGTTTCCCAGACTGAGAGACTGAGGTTGGATAAACATGGAGTCAAGCCTGGTGCTGCTTTATAAGGTGAATTCAACTGAGCTCTGGAAAGCTTACATCTGGGACCTTGTCCTGGGAAACTTTCAGGAGGTGCCTTACCACTACTCATGAGTCCAGGGAAATCCCTGGTTATGGAGTCCAGGATTTAGCAAGGGGAGAATCCAGAAAGGCTGACCCTTGAGGAATGAAGCCTTGATGGCTCAAGAGCACACAGAACGTGGCACTCTCCCTTGGGTGAGCAAAGTGCCCTTCCTCCTTCAGGCCACCTGCTCTGGGTGATATCCTTCAGAGACCCATGTGTGAGACCTCTCTTCTGTCATTTTCCTTTTTATTTTTCTGTCGGTCATGGGACTTGAACTCTGGGCCTGGGCACTGTCCCTGCACTCTTCAGCACTCTACCATTTGAGCCACAGAACCACTTCTGGTTTTCTGGTGGTTTATTAGAGGTAAGAGTCTCACGGATTTTCCTGCCCGGGCTGGCTTTGAACTGCAATCATCAGATCTCAGCCTCCTGAGTAGCTAGGCTTACAGGTGTGAGCCACCAGCCCCCGGCTTCTTCTGTCATTTTCCAAACCCTGTTCCTACAGCTCTTGGTAGGTACACTCAGCCCAAGAAAGAGAATTCTTCACATTGCAAGTCAAGGCAGACACTGGATTTGAGTGGAATTGGGGTGAATGGAATGATTTGAAAAAGAAACTCTGGCATCCTACTGCCTGAGCTCTGGGCCTGCTGGAGGTACTACTCCCTCCCTCCCTTGGCTGGGGAGAGGGAGGAGAGGCATGCTAGGGTGTCCTGGGGCAGGAACATAGTGACTGTGCTTGATGGGAGTCTACTACCCTCACCTTCAAGACGAGAGGAGCCTTTTTTCTCTATCTCTAGGCTTACATCCTCTCCTCCCCTCCTTTCCTTCTTGGCTGGTTTGCCTATGTAGCAAGAAAGTGGGATGTCTCCTCTCCACTGCCCTTCTAAAGGTTATGAGTCTGACTTGCCTCTGGTTCTTGGACCCTTGTGTATATACAAGTCAAAACAAACACTCAGACATCCCACCTTATTTTTAAACTGGAGTTGGTAACTAGCTAGTTACTACCTCCACTGAGCAAGAGAACAAGTCAGACATGAGAAAGTACTTGGCTGATTGCAAGAGCCCTGCAGCCTGGAGCTACATAACCATGAGAGGTGTGCAAGCAGAGACATGGACAGCAAGGTCTAGAGAAGGCCTTGCTAGCTGAGAAGGTTGAGGATGGACCCTGAACTTACCTATCAAATGCCAAGATGTCATTTTCTCACATCTGCTGCCACATCTGGAAATAGCCAGGATGCTTATTTCAAAGTGCTGATGAGTCCTGCCTTGATTGCCTCAGGGAGAAAGCCATTTGGTGACACGGTCTTCCAAGCCCTGTCATCTGCTCCAGATGGTGGCCCATTTTTTTCAGCTCTGCTGCTCTGGTCACACCCACTGTACCATGGGGTTCGGGATGGATGAAGGGCAACTGCCCTAGGGTGAGGCCTCGTTCAGAACGTTTGTCAGGCACTAGAATCTGCAGTCCATTCACAGTTCCTGCTAGCCTCCCTGCTGGTCTTCTGGAATGTCCATGTCCTGCCTGTTGGGCTTGTAGCACTTGTTGCCCAGCTGCCGTAGCCTTTGCATCTGACAGCCACATGGCTACTGCTCTCAGCCAATGGCCCTTGCCTGGGGGATCTGGATTGGAGTATGTCAAGAAGCCACTCTTCTCCCACCCTTTATCCCTGGGATCCAGCTGTTGTCCAGCTAGAGCTTATGTCCTCTTCATACCTACAGCGAGAAAGGAGCAGAAACCAGCTACCTAAAACCTTGGGGAAGCCTCTTCTGGGGGCTGTGGAAGGCCTGGAGAGGCACCAACTGGACCCTGCTCTTAAGAACCTCAGCATTGTGAGGCTGAGCTGGGGCCCCAAGGGCTTGAGAGCCCTTAAAGTCAGAACTGTGCTTTTGCTGAGCAGTGTTGAAGAGTCAGAGGGAGGAATTCTGTGGGGCAGAAGTCAGGGAAGGTTTCCTGGGGAGATGATCACAAGTCAGGACAGGGACAGTCTTCAGCTTCCTCACCTGGCTCAGGTGCCCATATCATAGAGTGTGTCAGGAAGGGACCTGGACATCGCTGATGGCTGACAGGGATTTCTCCAAGGTGGAGAGAGGGTTGGACAGATGGGCCATGGGTGGATAGTGCGGGTGTGGATCTGCTGCTGAAAGCTCTGCATTTCTTTCCTTTTCTTCTCCCTTCATCAGTTTTGTCTTCTCTCTGCCTCCATGCCCACTTCCTCCTTTGGTCACAGCTCACCTTGGCAGAATGGGCGCCTGGGCTGTACTGTGTAGCAAACAGGTAGACAGAGCATCTGATTCTCACTTTCCGGAGGATGAGGCACTTCAGCAGCTCTTCCAGCAGCACTGGCGGGAAGCAGCACATTCCTCTTACAACTCCAGGCCCCTCCCACATTGTACAGGTCTTCTCTCCCCCACTTCCTCAGACATGGGCTGGCTCCTGCTCTGTATACCACTCACTACAGCCCATGGTCTTCTTCCCAGAGTGTCCCAACAGGTAGAATTCCTTTCTGTCTAACCTCTCAAAGCGGGAGGTGAGCGATCATCTGAAAGACAAGTCTGGCAGGCATCGAACAGTTAACAACAGTCCAAGGTAATGTGTTATGGGACAAAGTGAGTGCTAGAGCCCTCCCTCTCCTATCCCCATCCCATGATTCCCCATTGCCCACAGGACTTGGCTCCACATCTTAGCCCCGCTCACAAAGCCTTTCCAATGGGGCTACTGCCAAGCCTTTCCAGCCTCAGCTTCCCATTCCTCTCTCAGTCCATTCTTAACTCCCTTAGACTAGTGAATGTTTGCACATGCATTCTCCATCCCTCCCATCTGGGCCCATGCTACCCCTCTTCTTTGTAACACCTCTCCTCTCCCTCCCTCCAGCCTCCTCTTCAGCCTTCAAGTCCCTGCTTGTCCCTTGCCTCCTCCAAGAAGCCTTCCCTAGCCCTCAGTGCTGGCCTCCCTCTGTGTTCTAAGCCCAGCCCTTGGCACACTCTCTTACCCCTGCCTTTTACTGTGGTTTGTGCCAGACTATAAGTTCTTTGAGGGTGGGACATAACTCATTCATCATTTCCTTCCTGCTGCCTAGCAAAGGGTAGGGTGCCTGATTATTTGAATAGAACAATATTTTTAAGGTGGTAAATGCAAGAAGGAAGATGATGTAGTGACGATTACAATGAGCAGGTCAGGTAGAACCTGGTCTCCGACAAGACAGGTAATGAATAGAACAATAATAACAATCCTAGGAGCAAGGGTTGATGGGGTGCCAGGCTGTGTTCCAAACACTTTCTAATTTTATCCTCACAAAACCTCTATGAAGCAGGCATTATTCCTGTTCCAATTTCACAGATGAGTGAAACGTAAGAGAGAGATCACAATGAGTTGGTACACACACACACACACACACACACACACACACACACACACACACACACACACCAAGACATTCTGGGTTGAGAAAACTACATGAGCAAAGATGCAGAGGGCTGTGGCTGGCTTCCTGTAGGGACATTTGTAGGGAGTAGCTGGGGCAGAGGACTCTGTTTAGAGAGCCACGGGAGTGGGAAACGATGACATCCAGGTTGCTAAGTCACTGAGGACTTAGATTTTAATGTATATCTTGATTGAAATGTGAAGAAGCCATTGCCAGTTTCTGAGCAGAAACTGGTGGGGCTGGGATCTGGCCATGCGTGCTAGATGAATTAGGAGAGAGAAAACAGGCAGAACTGCCAGGAGGGTGTAGGCATGGTCTCCCTCCTTTCTTGCTCCACCCTCTCATCACTGCCCTCAATGGGTACTGACACGGGTGACCTCAGGACCCTGGGGCTGGACAGCAGCTGCAGCTCTCACGGGGGCCCCAGCCTGTTCCTCTCTGGCTTGGCTGAGGCTGACTGCTCAGGGCTGACCGTGACCTAGGCTGGGCTGGATTTCTCCTCTGCGGTCACTTTAATGAGAAGCAGTTGTGTTTGCCACGAACATGTAGGAGGCGAGGGGAGAGAACCACTAGCCTAGCCCCCAGCCTGCTCTGTGTCTCCCAACCCTCCCCAGGGCTTTCTCAGCTGCTTTAACATACCCCCACCCCAACCTTCCATCCTAGGTCCCTCAACTGTGGCCCACTCTGCCTGCCTCTCTTTGGGTTTCCAGAGCTGAGAAACTGCCGAAGGTGGAGGTAGAGTCCACTGTTAAGTCTTTTCCACAGCTTCCTTCACCACACCTCCAGTTTCTCCTTCTTATTTCCAGAAGTGCTTGGACCACATGCACTCTGAGATTCTTGGGTGATTTTTCTCTCATCCATCTTTTCTGTATTCTCCTTTCCTCCTCAGCTTCTCAGGACCCAGGGACCCTCCGAGACTCAACAGAACATTGTCCTTTCTCTTCTCATCATTCAGCCAAATCCCCATCCTCTTTTGAGGCTCCCCTCCTCCAAACACACACCCTCCTGAGGCCTGCTGTGACCCCTCACCTGAGAGTTCCCCCCACAATAAAAAAGGCCAGCTGGGCCCTTGCCCAGTGGCCCCGGGCAGTAAGACAAGCTGTCTCTAAGACAAGCTGTCTCTGAGATCCTTGCTTCACATCTCTGTGGCTTGTGTGGCTCCTTCTCTTGTAGGGCTGGAGGCAGTGTGGGAATGGGATGGAGGACAGTGGAAGGTCAGCAGACAGACAAGACAGTTTAGTGCTTTCCCTATGGAAGCATGAAGGATACCTGGCTTCAGGAGGGCAGAGGGAAGAAGCTGCTTCCAGACACAGGAGCCCTCCCAGGTCCATTAGCCCTTGTACCTGGCTCACAGAGGCTATGTCCGTGGCTCTGAGGCTCCAGTAGCTCTCACAGCAGAGCAGGAGACACACCTCCAAGCTCAACCCCCACATCTCAGAAGCACGTGGGCTGCTGGAGCCCAGGGTCAAGTGCTAGCCCAGACTCCTTCCCCAGAGCCCCCTCCCACCAGCCCAGAATGTGTCAGAGGCCCACTGACAACTCTTGGGGCCTTGCTCTGTCTTCTCTCTTTATTGGGTTTTTTTTATGACAATGTTGTTGATGGTGCACATATTCCAAAGTAATATGTTCAGGATTAGGCCGCACAATGAGGTTATGACTCCCTCCTGTGCAGCCCCCACCCAGGGGAGCTTGCCCTCCATCTGCCGGCGCACATCTGGCTCATGCTCACAGCTGGCCAGATGTTGCATCCTGCAGAACCCAGTCCTCTGCTAGGGACTAGAGCTACACACACACACACACACACACACACACACACACACACACTCCATTTGGAGCACTGAATCACTGAGGTCATCTGGCCTTCTGAGGGGGAGGGGGAGGGGAGAGCCTGGCCTTGGCGTGATTATTCCTCCTCCACCGTGGTAGGGCAGGCAGGCTGTTGGGACACATCTGCAGAGGTATGTAAATATCAGGTTCCCTGCTTCCAGCCCAGACAGGCTAGTGGGAAGGAGTGCTGGAAAGCAGGCTCTGAATCTGGAGCCCATCCCCACCCCATCCAGGGGCCGGCTGTTGTCAGCAAATTCCTCTTGCACTTATTTGGGGGGTTGCTCTGGGGCCCTGAGCTCTCCTGTCTTATGCTGAGACTCCCCTCCACACCTTCCTTCTGCCCACCCACCTTCTTCTCACTCTTGCCTCATTTTCCTCTTTCTCTTTCCCCACCTTCTATACTCCACAGATTGTGCAGTTTAAAGAACAGAAAGTACAGAGGCTGGCCCTGGACCCTCAAATAATTGAGACCTGAGCTGCCAAGTGTGTTTGCCCATTGGTGTTGGCAGAGGCTGGGCAGGGGAAGCGGGGGAGGAAAAGGAAACCACATTTACTGTGTGCCAAGTATGTGTCAGGCACTGAGCAAGGTGCTTTAAATATATTATCGATCTCAACTAATCCTTGTAACCTCCCTGCAAGGTAGATATTTTTCTCTTGTGTGGCTCTGCAAGGTTACCTCTCTCCCCTAACGTCACACGTCCTAGAAGGAGCAGAACCAGGACCTCAAACCCATTCTACTTGACTACAAATAATAGGCCCTTGTACTATGCTGTTTCCCTGGCAACAGAACTACTAAATGCCTCTGTCCATCCATAGGTCCTCCTTCCTGGCCTCTGTTTACTCTGGGTCTTCCAGGGCTAAGACAATGGGGCTATGAGTTTTGTCCTTCCAGCCAGGCCAGATCAGGCGGGGCTGCCTGAGAAAGCCTTGTGGGGACAGGCTAGGGGGGCGGTACAAGAGGCTGAGGTTGCAGTGTTGTAACTAGTTGGGTTTTCTACATGGTTGTTGAAGAGCCTGGGGACTGAGGTCTCAAAAACACAATTAGGAGTTGAGAAAGCTGGGTGGTGTAGGATGAAAGGCAGGCATACGGTCCAAGGAGGCATGTGTGGGGGGGTGCTGGGAGCTTTCCATGACTCTGCAACAGAAAGAACCTCATTAGAGGGAAAGAAGGGAGCCACAGAGCCCCAGCTTCTATTGTTACCTTATCATGCCATCAGCCCTCCAAAGGGCTCACAGCAGATGGAATATTCCAAGAGCCCTCCAAGGGCCATTTTTCTGACCACAGAATATGGTACTCGAGAGACGCAGCAGGGGATGGAGAGGCGTCCTCTAGCCTGGCCATGACTGATCAGGTTCCCCATGGCGGCTCCAGCATTTGTCTGCCTTGGGCTGGAAAGCAGGAACAGCGGATGGCCTACCCCTACCACTTGATACCAAGCTGCAGAAATGCACAGTCATCCACAGATACTGTGGGTGTCTTAACCCACATTGTCATCTTACCAAAGTACAGAGGGTAAGAGACTCATCCAAGGTCACAAAGGCAGAAGAGTCATTTCTTATTTTGCTGCTGCTGCCAGAGCTTGGCTCATAATGGAAAATGGTAGAAGGGAAGGAGGATGGTACAGATAAGACTTGGAAGTCTCTAGACTCTATTGAAAGCCAGCTCCATCTTTCAGCCCCAACCCCTTGGCATCTTGGAGCCATGATTTCCTCTGAGAAGTTGTGGGGTTGGCAATGAGGACTAGAGACAGTTTAGCAAGTATTCAATAAATGAGAACTGTTTTTGGCAGAGGTGGCCAGGATGCCAGCTGGGCAAGGGTTCAGGAATAAGGCGGGGCAGACATGGTAGACTGGAATAATGGCAATGATCATCTAAGTAATGGTAACAAATATTAGGGCTACCAAGAAATCTAGAGCTGGCCTTCTTTTACACAAAGAAAAGTTGGCATTAGGGGCTGGGAATGTGGCTTAGTGGTAGAGTGCTTACTTGCATGCATGAAGCCCTGGGTTTGATTCCTCAGTACCACATGAACAGAAAAAGCCAGAAGTAGTGCTTTGGCTCAAATGGTAGAGTGCTAGCCTTGAGCAAAAGAAGCTCAAGGACAGTGCCCAGACCCTGAGTTCAAGCCCCAGGACTAGCAAAGAAAGGAAGAAAAGTTGGCATTAGGAGCCCTGAAGCCAGTTGTAACTAGATGTCAGGTGCTATGAGTGTGGACCCAGCCTCACTTGTAGCACATGGAGAGGATTTGTTCCAGAATACAGGCCAACCGTGATTACAAGCATCTGCCAGAGGGATGGTCAGCCCAAGAACGGTTCTCCACAAAAAATTAGGTCATACCATCTTCCTAAAGAGAGGAATGGGAAGGCGTTCCTTCCATTCCAGGACAAAGGGAAGACAATAATTCTCCCAGCCACCAGGAACTTTTCTAGAAGCTAAGGGTGGAGATGGAGCTCAGCAGCAGAATATTTACCTAGCCTGCAGGAGACCGAAGACCCTAAGTCCAACTCCCCCGCCCCCGCCCCCCCCCACACACAGTGCTAAGTGTTCTATAGAAGTCTGGCCTCTGGATGTGGCTAGTGCCCAGCACCATGTTCTAGCTTCTCGGATAAGAAAATCCTCCAGCTCTCCCCTGGAGTGAATTGAGATGACTCTGCCAGTCACAGAAGGAGCCAACATTGAGCCTCTGGGTCCTTGGTGTGTGGCTCACTCAAGCTGACCTTTTAGGGATCATATTAAAAGTGTTGAAACTGAACTTGACTCAAAGGCAGCTCTACTCTAGGAAGCTTGAAGCTCTTCTACTAATAATCCTTTGACATAGTCCTTTTAATCAGTTTTCCCTTAGAAAGGGTCTGGAACATCACTCATTCAACAAATTTTCACTTGTCTCTTTGTCACAGACACTTTGGTCTCCACAGATTTTTGCTAGTTAGACAGAGGCAGGAGCCACTCAAAGAATGCAGCAATTCAAGCTGCCTTTGTGGAGACCTCACTCCTTGAGCAGCCCATAATCCAGGCTTCCAGGGTGTCTGTACGTTCTCGTATCTAATTCCAATACAGAAGTGAATAGAACTTATATGGTGGAAACTGGTACGTGTGAACACCTAGCCAGATACTCAGCAGGGCCTGACTCAGAGGCCACCCCCATGTGTAAACCTGAGGCTCAAAGAATGTTCTCTACACCAAACAGTAGCCATACTTGACTTATTCCTTAGCTTGAGATATTTTACTTATGTAAACTGTAAATTCCCTGGCAGAAATAGACGATGCATAGAAGAAAAGAATCGCATTCAAGTCTGACAAGAAATAAATCAGGTTTTCAAAGAGTAACTTCAGGTAGTAAGTCTACTGATGTTTCTATCTTACCTGCAATTACTTGTGGATCACTTTTGAAATAAGAATAATGTATGAATTCAGAGTCCCCTTACAGAAAGCTCACATGAAGGATATCACGTGTGTGCTTCAGTAAAAGTGAGTCTTGGCTCTTTTCCTACAAGCACAATTTGCTGGAGGGAAGATCGTTTCTGAGTCCTTAAACCCAAAATAGTGCGGTCATACGTGCTACCCAGACGACCGCTATGTTAGCTGTAGAGTCAAAAGATTGAGCAGTTGGTTTTTCAGGACTGAAAGAGAAGTAGAAGTGAAAGAAATCTGGTAGAGGAAAGATGGGGTTTCCTGAAGGTCCTTCCATACACAGCTTCATTTTCCCTTAAAGGGAGAGGAAAGGAAAGAGAACATTTCTACAGAGATCAAATTAGTCAGTCATCAGTTGTGTTCTGTGAAATGCCTATATTGGGTATCTACTGACAGGGAGTTGAATGATCTGGTCTGGAGGCCTTACTAGAGAATGGGAGCTGGACTTGTTTGTGCTGGGAAAATACTGACTCCAGCCCCTATTCTGTTCCCCTCTGTATTGTTATGGAGTTATATATATTCTTTGTATATTACAGATACAAGTTTCTTATTTGAAAATGTTTAATCTTTTCTCTGTGTGTGTGTGTGTGTGTGTGCGCGCGCGCGCACACGTGCACTACTGGGAATAAACTCAGGGTCTCATTCAACATACTAGGTACATACAACCACTGCATTACACCCCAGACTCCTCTTCATGTTTTATCTTGAGACAGAGTCTCCCCATGCTGTAGCCCAAGGCTGGCTATGAACTCACAAACCTGCTGCCTCAGCCTCCTGAGTGCTGGGATTGTGGGAGCATACCATTGTGCCCTGGCTTAATGGTATCCTTTGAAGGACAAATTTTTTAATTTTGATGAAGTCCAATTTATCGTTTTTCTTCTGTTACTCATGCTTTTGGTGTCATATCCAAAAAAATTATTGCCTAATCCACTGTCACAAAGATATACGCTTATGTTTTCTTCCAAGAGTTTTATAGTTTTAGTTTTTATTATTAAGTCTTTGATCCATTTGAAGTTAATTTAGGGGGTTAGGGCAGGGATTTTCAGGCCTAGGGCTTGAACTCAGGGCCTGGATACAGTCCCTAAGCTTTTTTGCTCAGAGCTAGCACCCTACCTCTTAAGCTACAGCCCCACTTTCAGCTTTTTGGTGGTACAATGGAAATAGGAGTTTCAAGGACTTTCCTGCCTGGTCTGGCTTTGAACTTGATTCTCAGATCTTAGCCTTGTAATTAGATTACAGGTGTGAGCTACTGATGCCTAGTGTAAGTTATTTTTGTAACTGATGTGAAATAGGTATCTAATTTTATTCTTTTTCACCTAGAGGATCATTTGTTTAAAAAAACAAGTTATCCAAGCTGGGCACCGGTGGCTCAATTTGATGTTCACCCAGGCAGAAAAGTCTGTAAGACTCATCTCCAATTAATCACCAATATGCTAGAAATGGAGCTTGTGGATCAAGTGGATCAAGAGCACTAGCCTTGGGCAGAAAAGCTCAGAGACAGTGCCCAGGCCCTGAGTTTAAGCCCTAGGATCAGC
>NW_012267266.1:3625577-3634556 GCF_000151885.1 Dipodomys ordii
TGCGCGCGCACGCACATGCATGCTGGTTTTGGGGCTTGAACTCAGGGTTGTGTGCTCTCCTTTGGCACTTTTGATCAATGCTTAGGCTTTACCTGTTAAGTCACAGCTCCACTTTCAGCTTTTTTTGGTTAATTGAAGATAAGACTCTCACAGACTTTCCTACCTGGGCTGGCTTTGAACTTCAAATCTCAGCCTCCTAAGTAGCTAGGATGACAGATGTGAGCCACCAGTACTTGGCTTAGTGTGATTTTTTTAAACTTAGTGTTGAGATTCTCAGATTGAAATTTTTCTAAGAAAAACTTCCCTCAACAACTATTATCAAATACTGAATGGCTTTAGAAATTAGTGTTTTTTTTTGTTGAGGTTGTTTTTGCTACAGACTTGATGTTTCTTAATTAATTGAACTTAAACTCATAGGATGATTGTGAAATTTCTATTGTAGTTGAAACATTTTGAGTACAATTAATGTTTGCATCGCAAGCAATGGCAAGCTTCTTTATGTACTTCTCCTGCTACCACAAGTTGAAATGATAAGCAAGGCCTCCTTTCCACACAAATCTATGCACTTTAGAATGTACAGTTTGAGCTCCAAAAATGTACCAAAAATCTATACATATAATGTATATCATTGTTCGTGTGGTTACCAAGTTTAGAATGTATGGATTTTCAAAACCTGTTCAGAGCTCAAAGTGTATTATCTAGCACTATTTTTCCCAGTGTGCAAATGAAATTTCTGTTCTCCAAAGTCATTCAACTGTGTATCTGAGGAGCTTCCCCCCAACCTTCCATTGGAAAGGATTAATCTCCAATGTAATGATAAGCTAAAGGCAAAGATCAAAAATTGGAAATGTGGCTTAGGTGATAGAGTGCCAGCCAATGAGTGAAAGCATCAGATACTAAATTTGAGTCCCAATCCTCGACAAAAAAAAAAGTCAAAGATCAAAAAGGCAGAATCAAATAGAATTCTAAAAATACTTCCCAAGTGTTGAATTGGCTTAATTAAAATCATAGGCTCATTGATTGATATCAATATTTGCCATTATCTATTCATGTGAAAAAGACATTTTCAAAGATATGATACCTAAGAGCTCATTGCAGATCCAAATTTATAGGTATTTGCAACAGAGTTTGATAGCCAGTACATTGACTTTGTCCCCCCAGGAAAGTAAAACACTATTGCTCTCAAAAAGGATTCCATGATCTCATTAATAGGTTCATTGTAAAAAAAAATTGTAATTATGAGATCTTGAATTTTGATAATAAAAGCATTAGAAATTGGTCTGGGCACAGTGGCTCTCATTATAATACAAGTTCTGTGGGAAAGAGAAATGGGATATTTACATTCAAGGCCAGCCAGGGCAAAAGCATAGGACCTTACCTGGAAAATAATAACTAAAGGTAACAAAGCTGGGATCATGGTTCAAGCGGTAGAAAACTTATGTAGGAAGTGTGAAGCCCTGAATTCAAACCTCAATACCACAATTTTTAGTTTTTTAAAAAAAGCAAGAAATTTATTTTCTCAAAAGCAAAAAATTTCCTTCATCTATTTCTCTTGACTCCCAAAGTCTAAATTTATCCTATTGGCTGTTCATTCACAGGAAAACTCGGCTCACCCATAGATTACAAAATGCTCCCTTGACAGTTGATCCAATAACTGAGTTGGGCTTTAGGTGACTAACAGGAGAGCAGTTTGCATGGCATGGACATGCTGGGCAGAGGAATGGTTCAAGCCCTGCTTAGGACAGAGCAGGGAGGTGCAACCTCTTATCATGATACTCAGTACACGATTTTAAACTTGCAAATTATGTCTGGAATTTTCTGTTGAAGGATTTTTCACTGTAGGTGACTAGATTGCTGAAACCATGGAAAGTATAACTGCAGATAAGGAGGGAATGGCTGTATATAAATAGCTCTGCATCTAGTTTCTTTTTTTTTTCACTTTACTATAAACTTTAGAGTTCATTTCATATGTTCTTTGTCTCATTCTCTCTCTCCCCCCCTCTCTCTCTCTGAGTTTTTTGTTTGGGTGGTATTGGTGGGTTTTTGCCAGTACATTGACTTGAACTCAGTGCCTTGCACCCTTGATTGGCTTGCCTGCTCATGCTGGCATTCTCTCATTTGAGCCTCCAGCCCAGCTTTCTACTGGTTATTTTGAAGATGGATTCTCACAGACTTTTCTGCTCAGACCAGCTTCAGATCATGATCCTCCTACCTCAGTCTCCTAAGTAGCTAGGATCACAGGCATTAGCCACTGGCTTTTCATTACATACACACACAAAACTTCATCCATTGTAAGGGTACAATTCCATGAGTGGTTTTTTTTGAGGGGAGAGGGTGTCGGGGATTTTATGTTGTTTGTTTCTATTTGGTGATGGTATCATTTGGACTCTGAGCCTCACACTTTCTAGGCAGGTAGTCTATCACTCAACTATAGTTTCTGCCTTTTTTTATACTGATTATCTGGGGTACAAGATCTTGCCTCTTTCCCGCTTCATGCTGGACCACGATCTGCCTCTTTTTTTCACATGTATGTTTTTATTGTAAAAATACTGTACAGAGGGGTTACATGAGTAAGGGCATTGTTACCCCCTCCTTTGTTTTTCCCCTACCATCCCTTCCTTCCCTCCCCACCTCCCCAACTTCCTGCCCCCCTCCAAATTAAAAAGTTTGTTTTCAACATAGTGTCTTGCACATCTCATTGTTACAATTGTTCAAACTGTATCCTTATTTAAGCAGTTTGTTATATCCCTTCGCCTCCCCAAATTATAGAAAATGTACATACAAGATGCAAGACACTGGAATCAGATACAGGGAAAACAGGAGTTATGCCGTGGGGGAAGAACATACAAAAGAAACAAAAGAATCACAGAGTGTATTATAAATACATTACCTATTGGAACTGCATCCCCATTGTTGCACACCTCAATAGTTCATCTTCATTGCTAAGTAGTATTCTATTGTTTGGCATATCACAATATAAACATATTGTGATTCACCTGTTAATGGGAAAATTGATTTGTTCAAACCATAATATCCTTGCTATTGAAGATCAACTTAATTTTCTCAGCAATGTTTCATAGTTTTCAGTGTGTTTTATATACTTTCTGTTCACTTTTTCCTAGGTTTCATATGTTTGATGCTATATACAAATCATAATTTTATATATGTATGTATGTATATACAGAAGCACATTTTGTTTTTGTGTAATTACCATATGTCCTACAACCTTTCTAAACCCACTTACTAGTTGTGTGGCAGCTATTTGCAGATTGTGTAAGAGTGTCTACCTACTAAGCATATCATCTGTGATATCATCTTCATTTCTCAGACTGTATTCATTTTTCCTCATCCTTTTTTTTGTCCTAACAATACTTCCAATACAATGTTAAACAGACTAGATTTCCAATCTTATATCTGATCTTAAGGGGGAAAAACTCTTACATTTAAGCCATTGAGGCTGCTGTAACTGTAGGGTTTTTATGGCTTCTCCTTCTTAGATTGAAGAGGTTCCCTTTTGATCCTAAGAGGTTATTTTTGTCATGAATAGATGTTACATTTTATCAAATGCATTTCTACTTCTATAAGGTGGTCTATACATTCATTAATAGAATTAATATGCATTTTCAAATGTTAAATCAATCTTATAATCCTGGAATTTCCTCCATTGGTTCCTAATACATTACCTTTCAAAATATTGTTGAATTTTCTAAAATTAATCATTTTTATGGCTCTATTCATGAAGGATATTAATTCATAGTTTTCTTATCATATCTGTAGTCTTAGTATCAGGGCAATGAGTTAGAAACTATTTCTTTGTCTTCTATTTTCTGCAAGAGTGTCCAAAATTAGTTTGATTTCTTTCTTTGGTTTGATTTCATCACAGAAGCTTCTGAGCCTGGGGTTTTGTTTTTGGAAAAGATTTTAACAACAGACTCCACTGCCAGATAGAGAGCTGTTTAGCTTATCTGCCTTTCTTTGAGTCTGGTGGTCTCTTCGCTTCAAAGTTTTTCCATTATTCAAGTTACTAGCATTGCTCAAGGTATTCCCTTATCATCCTTTTGATGTCAGCAGGGTAAACTGTGACAGTCTTTTTTACATTGCTTATTTTACCCTTTAGTGTTCATCGTTTTTTAAACCTGATTGATCTGACAAGCTTATCAGTTTTACTAATCTTTTTAAGAAGTCTGCTTTTAGTTTCATTGGTCTTCTCTATTATTTTGTGTCATTGATTTTATTGCTTATTTCCCTTTTCTCTATACGCTGGTTGTAATTTGCTCTTCTTTCTCTTAAAATGGGGATTTGTTTCACTGATTGAAATGTTTCTTATTTTCTCACATAAGGGTTATGTTCCATAAGTTTTTCTCTGGGTATTACTTGGTTCAAAGTATATGCTGGTTTCTTTTGTGATTTCTTCTTTGACACATTAGTTATTCAGAAATGCATTTTTAATTGTGCTTGATTTGTAATTGTATTTTAATAGGTACATGGTCATTTTCCATCCTTCTATTATTGATTTATAATGCAATTTTGTTGTGATTAGAGGACATGGCTCGCTATGATTTGAACTTTTTAAAATATTTTGCGTTTTGTATGACCTAGCAAGGTAAATGTTCTCTATGTACTAGACACAAATATGTTCTGGGTTTGGTCACTGAAGTATCATATGAATGTTAATTGATTCAAGGCAGCTCAGGTTCTCTATATTCTAATTGATTTCTTGCCTGCTATATCTGTCAATTATTGAGAGAAAGTGTTAAAATTCCAATTCTAGTTGTGAATTTTTCTATTTATCCTTCAGTTCTACTAACTTTTGCATTGTGTGCTTTAAAACTATTATTAAAATTGTTATGTCTTATTATTGAATTGACCCCTGTGTCAAAATGACCTACCTTATCCCTGGTAATATTTGATATGAATTTTGTCTAGAACAAATATAGCCATTCAAGCCTTCTTTTGACTAATGTTAATATCCTTTTCCATCTTTTAACTATATAGCTGAGTCATTCAGTTTGAAATCACTGCCTGTAAAATTGGAATCTTTACACTATTTGCATTTAATGTGACTGTTGGTATGGATGAATTTACATTTGTACTTTTACTATATATTTTCTGTTTGGTCCACCTGTACTTTGCCCTCTTCTCTGTCTTTTAAAATGATTTCAGTTTATATTTCTTGTTCACTTATTAGCTATACTTCTTTGTTTTGGTTATTTATTTTCCCGATTGCCTTAGGATTTATGGTGCATATCTTTATCACAACTTACCTTCAAATAATATGTCACTGGAGAATGGATGAGGAGAATCCCTCTGCTTCTTAGTTCCTGCCCCAAATCACAGAGCCTTGAGATCCTCTCATGAAAAGTATTTCATAGTGTCTCAAAAAAGGAGATTCACAGGCTGGGAAGGTGGTCCAGTGGCGGAGTACTTGCCTTGCATGCATGAGACCCTGGGTTTGATGCCTCAGTACCACATAAGCAGAAAAAGCTGAAAGTGGCACTGTAGCTCAAGTGGTAGAGCACTAACCTTGAGCTGAAGAGCTAAGGGACAGCACCCAGGCCCAGAGTTCAAGCCCCATGACCGACAAGATGCAAAATGGCAGCTCTTTTCTGTAGCTTTTATATTTCTTGAGCTAGGGGAATCCATGACTTAGCAATGGTTTTGGCATAAAATGTGTGAGGCTCACCCAAAACATTGATAATCCTCAACACTTATTTTTGCCAGACAACCTCCTTTTATTCTTCCTGTATCTGTCATTAAGAATTCCCAGATTTTTACTATTTCAGAAAGATAGGGATTTTTTTCCCTCCATTGTTGTTTTAGATAGTTTAGGTTTGGGGTAGCTTTGTAGTTTTTTTTTTAAATATAGTTTTGTGTGTGTGTGTGTGTGTGTGTGTGTGTGTGTGTGTGTGTGTGTGTGTGTGTGTGTGCTCATCTTGGGGCTTG
Source organism: Dipodomys ordii (assembly GCF_000151885.1). Taxonomy (NCBI): domain Eukaryota; kingdom Metazoa; phylum Chordata; class Mammalia; order Rodentia; family Heteromyidae; genus Dipodomys; species Dipodomys ordii. Next base: position 3,631,521 of record NW_012267266.1, read on the forward strand.
AACTCATGTCCCTGGGCATTTTTGTTCAAGGCTAGCACTCTACCACTTGAGCCGCTGCTCCACTTCCAGCTTTTTGGGTCATTAATTTCTTTCCAGAGCTGGCTTCAAACCATCATCCTCAGCTCTCAGATTCCTGCATAGCTAGGATCACAAACATGAGCCACCCACACATGACTAGTTGCTTCAATATTTTGCATGGCTAGTTTCTCCAATATTTTAAAGAAGACAGATTTTGATAGCTCTTCCTATATCTTTTTTTTTCCTTTTGGTCAATCATAAGGCTTGAACTCCAGGCCTTGGGCACTGTCCCTGAGCTCCTCAGCTCAAGGTGTGCACTCTACTACTTGAGCCATAGTACCACTTCCCCTAGATCTCTTAATATTACAATTTAACATTGAAAAGAATGCATGATGGGAGGGAGAACTTGTCTGCTTTTTCACTTTTAACTTCTGAGTCTGGCTCTTTTTATATTTGTTTAAAATAATACAATTTCCCTATCTATTTACCTATCCTGCTTCAATGTCATTTCAGATAAACTATAAAAACTTCATAATCACATGCTTTGATTTCTCCTCTTAGTCTCTATGCTATTGTTGTCAAATGTTTTGTTTCTATATATGTCTATAAACTCTACAATACGTTGTTATTTTTTGTTATCTTGTAAAGATATTTACACATGAGAAAATGTATTTAAGGGTTTTTTAATGTTTCCTTTAATTTTAAAGTAAATTTTATCGTGGTCAAGATAAGATATATTTTGAAATCTATGATTTTGTTTTGTGACCGTCCATGTTATCCATCTTGGTGAACATTTTATGTATGCTTAAAGATTTGTTTTTATAATTTTTGCATATAATTTTCTCTACATATAAGTTAGGTTAAGGTAATGGAATGATGCCATCCACTTATTTTACATCTTACTGAGTTTTAACTTGTTAGTCTATCAATTACCATATATTAAGATCCCCAGCTATAATTGTGGATTTTTCTGCTTTTCCCTTTAAATCTGTAACAGCTTACTTCATAAATTTTGGTTTCTATATTTAGGGATGTGTATATGTATATTTTATATATTCAAATGTTCTATATTTCTTATATATTTTTCTTGGCCTTTTTAATCATTATTAAGCATCCTTTATTCCTACTACAGCCTTTCTTTCTCTCTTTCTGTCTTTCTGCCTTTCTCTCTCTTTCTTTCCTTTGGTGGTACTGAAGTACTTACTCAGGGCTTTGGGCTTGCTAGGCCACTGCCTGGCTTATATTAAGAGCCATTACATTTTCTTATCCTAAAGATTTGTATAATTTACAGCTTTGTAGTATTAGTCTACTTGTGTTTTTGTACTTAAAGTATGCCTTTTCTAAACAGCATATAGTTTGTTCTTGATTTTCAATGATAATCTTTGCCTTTTGATTAGAGTGCTTTGCCCAGTTGAATTTATTATAACTTGTCATGAGTGTATTTAGGTCTTCCCTTTTGCAGTTAGATCTTTAGTTTTTCTCATCTGTATTCATTCTTTCATTCTTCTCTGCTTTCTTTGCATTTATCATATATTTTGGAATATCAGAAAGAATGTCTTTCTCCTTTATTTTTAGAGATTATAATGTACATGCTAAAACTCTGACTCATTCTATTTAAAAGTGATACTGAATTACCTCATGTGAAATTCAGATGCCTGATAAAATATAAATTACTTACTGTTCCTCAATCCCCCAGGCTTTAATGCTATTGTGGTCATATATATTACATTCATAAACATTATAAACCTAATGATACAGGACTATAAATTTTGCTTTAAATATTTATAATATTTTAAAGAAATTGGAAATATATATCTGCATATGTGTGTGCACTTTGTTTTGTGCATATCGTTCTTTTTTTTTTCTTTAGGTCTACATTGCCATACCTTATCAGTTTATTTTAGACAGAAGAACTTCAGTATTTCTCCAACACAGGCAACAATATTTTTTGTTTTCTAAAAACATATTTTCTTAATTTTTCAGACTAGCTTTATTGGATATCAAAGTGATGGCTGACAGGTTTTTATTTTTTGGTACATTTTATTTAGAAATGTTCTGGTGTCCTTAGTGTCCAATGCAATGACAACCATTGACAGTATCATTGTTCCCTGTATGTAGCAGGTCATTTTCCTCTCACTACTATAAAGATTTTATTTTTCTCATTAGCTTTCAGCAGTTCAACTATAACATCTCTAGGAGTGCTTTCTTTGTGTTTATCCTGCTTAGAGTATGTCGAGTTCTTTAGCTCTCTAAGTTAATATTTCCCCACTGAATTTAGGGGATTTTTATCCATTATTTCAATAAATATATTCCTGTCTCTTCTTACTTTTTCTCTCTGTCTTTTGGATTTCAATTACATGTCTAATAACTTGCTTCATATTGTCTCATAGATCTGAAGTTCCACTCCTTTTTTTTTTTGTCGGTTGTGGGGCCTGAACTCTGGGCCTGGGCGCTGTCCCTCAGCTCTTCAACTCAAGGCTAGCGCTCTACCACTTGAGCCATAGCGCCACTTCCAGCTTTTTTCTGCTTATGTGGTGCTGAGGAATAGAACCCAAGGCCTCATGCATGCTAGGCCCTGAGCCAACTTCCCAGCCCTAGCCCACTCATTTTTATTCATTTTCCCTCCTCTCTGTTCATCAGATTAGACAGTTCCTGTTAATCTATCTTCAATTATTTCTTCTGCCATCTTTCGTTTTCTATTGAATCCATCATGGTGTGTGTGTGTGTGTATGTGTGTGTGTGTGTGTGTGTGTGTGTGTGTGTGTGATACAAGGAATCAAATTCAAGGCACACTAGGCAAGCTCTATACCACTAAGCCATACCTCCACTCACAATGTTTTTTCCCCCACTATTATAATTTTTAACTCTACAATTCATTTTAAAAAATTCTAATCATTTGGGTCTAATCATTGACGGCTCAGTGGTAGAGTGCTTGCCTTGCATGCTCGAGGCCCTGGGTTCGATTCCTCAGCACCACATAAGCAAAAAGAAAAAAGCTGGAAGTGGTGCTGTGGCTCA